>NW_004797478.1:931375-946080 GCF_000002075.1 Aplysia californica | reverse complement strand
ACACACACACACACACACACACACACACGCACACAAACACACACACATACACACACACATACACACACAGACACATTTTCACACACTCAATCAAGCAAACACACAAACAATCATACACACCTGCTTACAACACATTTCCAAATGCTATCTTCGGAAAAATAAAAGAAGCAATGTTTATAATTAAAGTTTATTTTTATTACCCAAAACCTCGATCAAAAAGCGTTTCAAAACGCTAACAGTGGGGAAAAGCTCAGAGTCAGATATGTTGTATTCTGATAATATGTGGCTAGAACTAGAAAGCGGGTAATGGCGTCGGTGGCCTAGTGGTTAGGCTCTCGGACTCGCAACCGTAAGGTCGTGGGTTCGAATCCCGTCAGGGACCCGATGTTGTGTCCTTGGGAAAGGCACTTTACACGAATTTTCCTCACTTCACCCATGTGGGAATGGGTACCCGGCTATAGACAGCGAAAGATCTTGTCAGTTTGTTAGTGTTTGAGCGCTTAATCAGCTGCTTGCACTGTATGCTTCCCTGGAAGCTGAGAATGTTTCGGAGTGTTCTATGGTCTTCTGGGGTAATAATATAATGTAAAGTGCATAGAGTCTGCTGTTGAGCGGGGTTATACGCTATACAAAGGCTATTTATTATGTTCCACACGAAAAAAAAGCCCGTAGTATTTCCCCTGAACCAATACGCGCTGCCAGCCCGCTTGGTATCACGCTGGGCTATCGTGTGAAAGGCTTTCGGTCACATCCGTATTGGGGCGTTCGTGGACTTGTTTTTTTTAGTCACTTGTCAAAGTTGATTGAAATTATGTCGATGGGGGTAAAAAAAAAAAAAACTACATAAAAAAAAAGATTTAAAGGATCTCAACGGCCTTGGTTCGGACCTGTCAAGAGATTGACGTTATTTCTGTTTTTCTTGTATTTGATTAATGTGATGTCCATTGAAACATCAATTAATTGTCTGGCATTATTGCACGAATAAAAGCAAGACAGACACCTAGAGTAAAATTACGAAGCAATAGAAAAATCTTGGAATCTACCTCTAGCGCTCTCAGTCCATCCAAAAAATTATATTTTGAGGCTCCTACCGATACTTAAACAACCTTGTGGGTTTAAGTGGGCGCTAACAAGAACAATTCTATAAAGAACCAGGAAAAAAACCCCCCACAAATGCCTCTAACTTGTATAACTTGCTCACTTTCGTCTGACAACGTTAAAAGAATTCTAGCTCAATGAGGAATTTACCGATGTCCACGAAACTTTGCCTGGCACTTCTGTAGGTCAGCGACCAAACAAAAAGTTGTTTTTTAAAATCCTGACTCAAGTAATAAAAACGTTTTTCTCGTTGGGCCCTATATTAAAAACCGCTCTATGGATGCATACACTTGCAGTTGCGAGCGCCACAAAACCTCAACTAAAACAAAGGATGCATACACAGGATCACTAAAATAAATGACCTACAGTAACCTAGCTTACAAATTGCTCATTTTGAGACAGCGACACCGCCCTGCCCCCACATTTCAGTTTAGCTTGTCGAATTCATCCCCTGACTGCCAAGACGTCTCCACGTACTCAACGCGAGTCTCGAAAAATACTCACACTGTCTCTTGAATCGTGATCAAACGTTAAATTATGGTGTTGAGGAAAATATGTCAACTTTTAAATATTTTAGATGTATGCTGTAAATCCCCTATAGATTTTTGACCCGCTTTATTCTTACATCAAAGAAAACGTTTCGGAACTTTAGTTTGAAGGTGACTTTTATGAATGGCCTTTTAGATTCTGTGGGTCACTTTAAGATCCGCATGCAAAGACCCAGAAAAATTAAAACCGCGGTCAGACGAAAGGGAACGAGTAATAATACTATGTTGTAATACCTTCCTCCGCCCAGCCGATCTTCACCCCCGCCCCCACCTCCGTTAGGGTCCATGTCAATGTTCCCTAGCTCTCTGTTCCCTAGCTCTCTGTTCCCTAGCCCTATGTTCCCTAGCTCTATGTTCCCTAGCTCTATGTTCCCTAGCCCTATGTTCCCTAGCCCTATGTTCCCTAGCTCTCTGTTCCCTAGTTCTCTGTTCCCTAGCTCTATGTTCCCTAGCTCTATGTTCCCTAGCTCTCTGTTCCCTAGCTCTATGTTCCCTAGCCCTATGTTCCCTAGCCCTATGTTCCCTAGCCCTATGTTCCCTAGCCATATGTTCCCTAGCCCCATGTTCCCTAGCTCTATGTTCCCTCAGCTCTATTCAAGTTACACGATGATCAAAGGTCAACTAATGGTCAGAGTGACCAGTGGTCAAGCAATGGTCAGTGTGGCAGTGTTCAAGCAAGTCAGAATGATCATTGGTCAAGGAATGATCGGAGTGACCAGTGGTCAAGCAATGGTCAGAATGACCTGTGGTCAAGTAATGGTCAAACTGACCAGTGATCAAGCGTAAGTTTATAATGAAAATGACGGGTTTTCCCGAAATGACTATATTATAATGGACATTACAGAGCTAGGGAACATAGGGCTAGGGAACATAGGGCTAGGGAACATAGGGCTAGGGAACATAGGGCTAGGGAACATAGGGCTAGGGAACATTGGGCTAGGGAACATAGGGCTAGGGAACATAGGGCTAAGGAACATAGGGCTGCCCCGCCTCCGTTCAGCTAAATTCTGCCTCCCTTCTCAAACTCCCGACTGTTTCCCCAGCTCCCTAGCCCCTCCCTATCCCTTCTCCACAATGTATAAACCCTGACCCACTCTCCTTTCAACCTTCCTGTCCCATCTCTACCTCCCTATTCCCTCTTCACCTCCCAGTTCCCTCCGCCACAATCACCTCACTAACCCTTCTCCACCTCCCTAACTTCCCTCTCTACCTCCATATCCCCTCCCTTCCCTCCCCTTTCCACCTCTCTCACCCCCTCCTCTCTCCACCTCCCTATTCCCCTCCCCTCCCTATCCCCTCTTCACTACCCTATCCCCTTTCCACTTTCGTATCCCCTCTCCACCTCCCAATACTCTCTCTACCTACCTATCCTCTCTCCACCTCCCTCGTTCCTCCCTTCCCTCTTTATCTCCCTATCTCCTCTCCCATCAGGCCTGTGCCCCCCACATATCTGTGTTTTCCAGCGCTCACTTCAATCAGTCTCGGTTGAGTTCCCTCCATTCTGTGGGTTTTGTGACGGGAGCCTGATCAATGTTACTGGCAGGTCGACCTGCCTGTGGTGCTGGGGACCTTTGATTTCGCCTCTGTATGGCTCTCTCAGTCTCTTTCTGCCTGATTCTCTGTTTATCTGTCTCTCTGTCTCTACGTCTCACTGTCTCTGTCTCTCTCTCAGTCTCTCTCAGTCTCTCGCTCTGTCTTTCGCTCTGTCTCGGTCTGTCTGTTTCTCTGTATGTCCTTCTGTCTGTCTGTTTATTTGTCTCGCCAGTCTATCTCTATATTTCTCACCCTCTACATTTCTCTCTCTTTCTCTTTATCCCCCCTCCCTCCCCCCTCTCTCTCCCTCTTTACTCTCCCCCCTCTCTCTCTTCCTCTCCCTCCCTCTCCCTCTTTACTCTCTCACTCTCTCTCTCTCTCTTCACTCTCTCATTCTCTCTGTTTATCTCATCGCTGCTCACACAAAATAGTCTTATTTTGTCCGATATGCACATAATATGTTTTGTCCAAAACCAACAATTGAGCGTTATTACGTTTCCAGCAAACGTACATTCCTTTTCTTTCTTGAATGGAGAATGGCCTTGACGAAGTAAAGAATTGATCAGTGAATCAATCAGTTAATCAATCTATTAATTTCCTTTTTCTTAGTTTATGATGGCTTTGAGTAAAGCGTAGAAAAGTGGCTCAGATCGATATTTTTGCCCCCACTCAATAATGTCATATAAGGTGATCAGAGACATACAGGAGCATTCCTTTTAGACTGCAAAGTTCCTTACGAACCAGTACCTGCAACCTTCTTTTTGGACCAGTAAAATATGGGCTACTTTTGGAGCAGTAAAAGATGTTTTACCTTTGGACCAGTAGTATCTGCCGATCTTTTCTTTTAGTTGGGGGTGGGGGGGGGGGGTACACACCCAAAGTCCTGATTCGGCTCAAAATTATGGAATTTGAGTTGTGGGCATGTTTAGCTTCCTCAGCATGTCCTACAACTGTTTCATCGCGTAAGAACCCATAAAAACCTATTTTTTCCCCATACCGCGCTTGTTTGTCAACATGATTTCCTCATAAAGTTAAAATCTTGTTCTTTTATCGGGCGTTTTCTCTAAACGCGATTTTTCTCTGTACCTTTTTGAATAACTCCATTTTTTTTTACAATCTTCATGAAGTTTTCACAAAGTGAAAAGAAGATGTAATACTACAAATTTCTATGTTGAATTTTTGATGTATGAAATAGATTTTTGTTGGTGGTGTCTTGAGTGTAGATTTTCACGGATTTTTTTACAAACTTGAATACTACCTCATGAAAAAATTAATTAAACATTTACTAGTTCGTTTAAGAAAAAAATCAACAGACATATTTTTAGATCTAATGTTTGCTAACATGCATCTAAAAAAAACCAAAAACCAATTTATTTCCCTGAGTAATAATTAAGTGCGGTATTCATTACGTTAGACATGTCAACAAAATTCAATATGGCCGCCGTATCAATGGAAACAAAACTTTTTTTTCAAAACTTTTTTGAGGATTTTAACACTATTTACTATGCTTGTGTGAAATTTGGTGAAATTTGGTTAACTAATAAGATAGATAGACTTCAGGTGTAGCCTCCCCCTCCCCTTAATTTTAGAATCAACCTTTCGATTTGATTATCCTATTCGCTAAATGCACAGCTGTCATTTGAAACAGATTAACTTGGCCTTTCTGACTGTCTGCTTTGTATTTTATTCTTTCCCCACGCTCACTACGGGGAAGTTAAAAAAGTAGGACTTCGAGCAAGCCAAATGTTTTCTTTACATAGATCTAGATCTATATCATTTTGAAGCTGAGTCAAAATTTCTTTTGTTTGCCCGTTTATTTAATACAACCTTTTATTGAATCACTCTTGAAAGTGTCTACACTTTCTTTATTTGCTTTACTATATTCATCCTCTTGTACCATCTATGAATGGCGTCGAGGGGATAAAGAGCTTTCGGTCTCTAGCAAGCTGGATGGGAAGGTTGGGTGGAATGTGGGTCTTCAGTGTGTCTTCCTTGGTCTTCCCCATGCATTAAAGTGTGTACATGCAGTGTGAAAATTACTTCTTCCCCCCACGCTCATCTCCCAGCTCCCCCCCCCCCACCCACACACTCGCCCCCCAACCAGCGAACACCCTCGCGCAAACATACCCCCCATTCGCCCCCCTCCCCCTCACCCCCCCCCCTTTTGATTCAGCTCACCAGCCAACTCTAGAATACAGCCCTGGCAAAAAAAGCACATTGTCACAACCATGGTGGTGTGTTTGGTAAAGCTGAACATATCTCACTTTCACTTCCAGCGTCTGTGGACGGTGCAGCGGTGAGGCACTTTGCAGTCGCATGCAGGAAGTCAGGGTTCGATTCTCGACTGGGGAGAACATTTTTATCGAGTATCTCAGTCTTTCTGCTGGGATGTTTTACGTGTCTCAATCATAGCCCGAGTTTGTTATGACAGGTAGGGTTTGAATCCCGTCTCATAAATCATCTAAATTGTATAAATGGGATGTAAAAACATGTACATGAAAAAGATCACATTCCTTGAGCCCCTTGTTCTCGATGCCACTAATACTACCTGGCGAAACAAATCAAATTGACCTGTTCAACTGGTCTAAAAATGATGCACCCAGCACAGAACCCAACCATGGTATCAAAAAGACCGAGGACGCTTCGTTAGCTCATTGGTATTATGCTGGCCTTCGGAGCTGACGGCCCTGGTTCGAATCCCCAATAGGTGTTCTAAAACTCAATCTTACTAGCTTGGTTTGTCAGAGATGTACGTTATATTCAAAGGTCTTATTTATCAAATGCCTTCATGTTCAAAGCTGGACGGTTCTTTTCGTTAATCCTTCATTTAAAAAGCGTTATAGCAAAGGTTTCAATGTTTAAAAACAATACCAAAGCATTTTTTCTCATGGAAAGGCAAAGCAAATATTAAGAGGACAAATAATTTAACATACACAACTGTGTACATTTTTTATGTGTCTGAGGGGAGGTTGATGCACACCTGTTCGACAAACTTGGCAGACTAGCATTATAAGCTCCAAACTCAGGTCCATGCAAAAGGCAAAAGCTTCGAATCGAGTTTGCTATAAATGACTTTATAGGGCCGAATTTGGGTTAACCAATAGTTCGTTTGTGTTAAACTCATTAACTCTTCAAGGACGTAGCGGACACACACGTCCGACCAGCAGCTGATCAATTAGCTACGTTTCTGTACATTTCGAACCACAATAAACAAGTCAGTAACGATGATTTTGCTTATTTCATAGTATGCATGTTGATGTATGCCTTTTAAAGTTTCAAATATAGATGAAACAAAATCGGAAACCTGTGTGAATTAAGCAGTTATGCCCCAAAATAGCACAACCTTATAGTATACGTTGTGGGATAACCAGAATGCGCGTCTTAAGTGAGTTAAGCCTATAGGTGGTTTTGTTGAACCCAATGAGCCTATAGGTCGTTTTTTTTTTTTTTTATTCATTGAGCAAGTAAACAAAAACTTGGAAGACAACCTGTGGTGTTGGTGTCTGGCACTACACTGGTTTTTTTCCTATGACACCTTATCTCTCATCCTTCTTTTCTTTGTTTGTTACTCTATAGTAACACCTTTAATCTTCGGCGACCATATGACCCATTTGTGTTGCAAGTGCCGTGAAACGTGAACGAGGTACTTAAAGATGATGATAACCGTTTAGTGAATGGGGAAAAGTAAGACGGACGTATAAAAAACAACAGAGGAGGAGTAAAAGGGCAGGAAACAATGAGCACAGTACATACCACAGGCAAATATGAGGGAAAACAACACCCTGTAGAACAAAAAACATTATGTTTATTTGAGATTAAACAGAACAATATAGGAGCAATTTTTTTTCATCACTAGAATGTTGCTCAGGAAGAAAAAGATAACTGTAACGAACTGCATATTATAACTAAACTTATTTTTATCTCATTCTGCTCTTGTGGTCCTACCATTTGATACATCATTTGCCAACTCTCTGAGATCTTAATAAAAATCGACGTACGGAACACATCATTGTTAATCTTTTTTTTTGTATGGCTTCCTGGTGATTATGTGTGACTTTCTTGTTGAATTCTTTCAGCCTGGTTGGTGAGTGGAGATTTTGTGGCAATCTTTCTTCCCTTCCTCGAGGTATCGATGGACCTTACTTTGTCTTTCCACCAGAGGTTCAGTAAGGCTAGCTTAAAATTAAAAGACAAAATACAGACAAAACAGAATATTATGTGCACGCGTCGGGCCCCAAGCTTTCGGCAGATTTCTTTATTAGAGTGTACGCTTCTACATCTCTTGCCCAAATGCTAAACAAAGGAGGCAACCCCATCGCGCGCGTCTAGTCTCGCGGTTGTGGTGGCATGCATACCTTTCTACACTTCTCCAAACTGTTGTAATTGTTCCCGTTACCATGGCAACCTCCGTAGATGAATGACTCGCATTCACCCGTCTCAGTATTGAAATAAAACCTTTCAATTGTTTGTTTGCAAACAGGTTTTGATTTGGGAAGGAAGCAGTCTGGGTGTGGCGTGGTCTGGCCTACACTTTTCCTGATGGGTTCGGTGCAGCTATTGTCACAATCCTCCAATGTCCCGAAGTTGTTCAGGTTACCCACGCAGCCGGAGTATCTAAATTTCTGGCACTGTTCGGCCGTTCTGTTGTAGAAGTAACGAACGTCAGGCTGTCCGCAGAGTGTGCTTCCTCTGTCCATCCCCAGATAGCAGCGTGCAGTCGGGCACGACTTTTCGCAGAACTGTTCTTTTTTGAAACGGTTAGCCCTAGAGTTGCAACTTCTATAACGGTATCGTCTGCATTTACCATCAGTGACATCGTAGTAATACTGCCTGGTACACTGTCCGTCGGCCCTTTCACGTTCTGCTCCTAGAGTACACACGCACGCTGCTCGACATTCGGAGAAGCTGCGGAAGTTGTTTCTATTCCCGTCACAACCTGAGTAAGTAAATGGCTCACAAGACTCTGTCTCCCTGTTGTAGAAGTAATGGGTGTAAGAGCCGTCGCACTCTCCGCGGACGCTTGGTAGGCTGCAGTCTGAGGGGAGAGAAGAGAAGATTGTTTACAGTCTGTCGATAGAGAAGAGAAGATTATTTACAATCTGAGGGTTGAGAAAATTTGATTAATTACAGTTTGGGGACAGAGATTAGAAGATTTTTTATAGTCTGAGCGTAGAGAATAGATGATTAATTAGTTTCTGAGCAGAGAAGAAAAGATTGCTTTTGTCTCAAAAGTTGATGACCATTGAGAGACCCGGAGGGGCTATGGCGATGCCTCCTTGTCGACACAGCGATGGAGATAATTGTTTTGAAACCTTAGGTGTATCGTGGTGTAAACAAACGATTGTCAAAATAACATGGAAGAAGTTATCATTTTTCTGCTCGATTGGCAAACTTATCGATTTTCTTTTTCGTGACTCAACACCTTTTTATGTTAATATAAAAGCACATTACTGTGTGAATGTAACTAAAAAAAACACATTTATCACAGGAACTAAAATTACCTTCAAACTGTCCATGGGCATATTTTACTACTGTGTTACTCTTCTCTACAATACAAGGGTCTGAGAGACTCCACCAGTATTTTTGTTACAGAGTCAAGGTTTAGTTAAGTTAGGTTTATTCACAGAATTAGAGATATGTTTAAAGTAAGCCTTAAGGCTTGGGTTTCAATGGTTAGCCTGTTCCAATAACATTAGGTTTCCAAACCTTTAGTTAACTACATTTGTATATATTAGGTTTCAATTCAAGCAATATATCTTTGTTGGCGTCTCCCTTATTATAAGAGATAAAAGAACTAATTTCAAAGTAGTCAAGCCGATGGCCGTGTATATATATTTAAAGCGAATTACGTTTTATAGCATTATAAATCCAATTTGGTCATGTTAACGCTACAGATTTTCTACAGGCAATCAGTAGCCCCTACTGTCTTAAAGGAATGACAGATATTCTTTAAAAATTGTAAAACAAAAGAAGATGTTAATGATTTCTACTTAGTTCCAACGGCAAGGCAAGGTAATATGTACACAATACGTTTAGATTCTGCGTAATGTAGCTATCAGCAACGTGCAACGTAATAACAAACTGCGTGTATCGTTATTACGACAGGCTACATGTAACATTTTAAAAACAATCTACTTGTAACTTTATTACAACAATTTACGAATGACGTTATAATAACAATCTAAGTGGAACGTTATTATAACAAGCTACGTATTACTTTATTACAACAATTTACGAGTACACTTACAATAACAAGCTACGTGTAACTTAAAAAAAAACAACCTACATGTCATTTTATTACAACCATCTACGAATAACGTTATAATTACAAGCTACGTGTATCGTTGTAACAACAAGCTACGTGCAACATTTCTTTTACAACAAGCTATGTGTTAAGTCATTGCAACAAACTACGCGTACCGTATGGTAATAAGCTATACGAAACTTTTTTTACAACAAATATGTGGCAATTTTTTACATAAGCTATGTGTAACCTTTTTTTTACAACACGATACGTGTAACGTTGCAATATCAGGCCACAAGTAACGTTGTACATGTAGTGTCAGGCTACAAGTAACGATTAACGTATTGTCATGATAGGCTACAAGTAACGATTAACGTATTGTCATGATAGGCTACAAGTAACGCTGTAATAATTAATACTTGCTGTGAACAAGAATTTACAATGGACGCCTGCGTTGTAACGGTTATGCGCTTTGCTCTTGCATGTAGGAGACCCGACTTCAGTTACCGAGTGGGGAGATTTCCTATTGAGTATTTCAGTATTAACTGCTTGGAAAATATTGTTTTTCTTTTAGCCTTGGTGGTCGAAGTGCAGCTACCAAAATGATCTAAACTGTGTCGATATGAGCGTAAAATCATATACATTTATGACACGACCAGGCGAAATCAGACGTTCGTTCATTTCTTTGGCTTTGAAGTTATTGTTATAGTCTTAAAGCTTGGCAATTTGTCTTGCATGAGATTGAAAAAAGTACCCATCTACCTTGCCTGAAAGTCGAGATATTTGCAGTTCAAGAAGGTGGTAGAGATCTAGTCGCTTGTTGTCAGGTATGAAATTAGCGAGAAAACAGTTTTCCGTTTGAGCTTGAGTGTCCTTGGGAACTTAACATGACACTTTTTCCAAACCGAAAGTTGTTTGTAAATGGCGTGATAGCTGTTGCGCGTAAAAATAAAAAAAGTCTTGGGGGAAAAAACCCAACTGTCAGAGAAATGCCGGTTTCTTTAATTTCAGTACTTTGACGAGGGCCTGATTTCACCCACAATGTCCCACATAAAAAAGTGTACTTACATTTGGGCTGCTGGTTCAACACCTCATGAAACCTAAATGCCAGGGCGGCTGGCAGAAGACACAGCAAGACGACCAGGTCTTTCATGATGGCGCTGGATTCTGTTCAGTTGTCACGTGATCAGTGGCAGGTAGGTCTGGGATGGAGCTTTCGCTCACTGTGTAAGGATGTAACCAAAAAAGTACAGATTAGAACGTTGGAGGACAACACGCTGCCCTACAAGTTCAAAGCTCTATCTGCTCTGTATCTACTTCTGGGAAATTTGAACTAAAGGATGAGTTTCACAACATGTCAAGATTTTTTAAATATTACCTCAGTTTGCACTGTAGGCTTCCCAGAAAGCTAAGAATGCTCCTGAGTTTTCTATGGTCTGCTGGGATAACAGTAATTGCAGAGTGCATAGAGCAAGCTGTATAGCGTGGATATGGACTATATAAATGATATTAATATTATTATTATTACTATTATTATTATTATTATTATTATTATTATTATTATTATTATTATTATTATTATTATTATTATTATTATTATTATTATTATTATTATTATTATTATTATTATTATTATTATCATTATTATTATTATTATTATTATTATTATCATCATCATTATTATTATTACTATAATATTAGCCTTATGAGTCATTTTACAAAAAATATTGCTGCGAGTAATAATGGGGAGATTGATAAAAAGTGTAAAACCAGAGATATCTAAAACGCAATTCGGCTTTGTTCCTTACAAGGGCATCAGAAATGCTATATTCACCTTAACAATGTTAATGGAAAGATGTAGTGAAGCACAGACAAATCTGTTATGCTTTATAGATTATTCAAAGGCGTTCGATAAAGTTAGACATGATGAGCTATTTAAAATACTGGAAAAGCTAGAAATAGATGGAAAAGATCTAAGAATTATCAGGAATTTGTACTGGGACTAAAACGCAGCTGTACGAATTAATGGAGAATACAGTGAATATAAGCAGATTAGGCGGGGAGTGAGGCAAGGATGTGTTATGTCTCCAGACCTCTTTAACATGTACAGTGAAACAATCCTTAGAAACATAGAAGAATGTCCAGGTCTCAGAGTAAATGAAGAAAAGATTAATAACATCGACTATGCAGATGACAAAGTTTTAATAGCATGCTCAGAAAGGGACCTTCAATTGCTTCTAGATACTGTTGTAACAGAAAGTGAACGTAAAGGATTAGTGTTGAAAGTAAAGAAAACAGAAGGCATGGTAATATCCAAAAAAGCAGCAAAGCCTTGTTGTAATCCCATTAGCAAAGGTGAAAAGATCAAACAAGTCCAACAGTTTAAATATCTAGGATATATGATAACATCTGATTCCAAATGTTCCAGAGAAAAAAGACGAAGAATTACAATGGCTAAGGCTAGTTTTAATAAAATGGGCCCAATCAAAAAACATAGAAACATCTCAATGAACACCAAAATGAAAGTTCTGAAATGATATGTTTGGTCAACCCTTTTACATGTCTGTGAATGCTGGACAATCACTAAAGACATTGAAAATAAAATAGAAGCAACAGAAATGTGGTTTCTTAGGAGACTGTTAAGAGTATCGTGGAAGGAAAAGAAATCAAATGAGGTAGTGCTTGATGAAGCCCACGTGGGACGCTCAATGTTAAAAACAACCAGGAAACGACAAATGCAGTTTTTGAGACACATAAATAGACATAAGGGTCTTGAACATCTAGCTCTCACTGGCAAAATTGAGGGCAATGGAGGCAGGGGAAGGCCCAGAACAATATACTTGGGGAACCTAAACACATGGGTAACAGAGAATGATAAGGGAAACGTGCCTTATTTTAGAGCATCCGAGCAAAAAAATGAATGGAGATAATGATCGCCGATGTCTGTCGCAGATTTAGCACTGGATGATGATGATGATGATGATATTCTTACTATTATTATTATTACATTATGGGAATAATAATAACAATTATTATTGTTATTATTGTTATTATTATTATTATTATTATTATTATTATTATTGTTATCACTATTATTATTATTATTATTATTATTATTATTATTATTATTATTATTATTATTATCATTATCATTATTATTATTATTAATATTATTAACATTATTATTATGACATTATAATAATAAGTATCTTTATTTTATTATTATTATCATAACTAATATTATCTTTAGTATTATTGATTTTTAACTAAATGTTGAAGTAAAAGCTGTTGTTCTATTTTAAATTGTGTTTTGAGAGACGGAAGACCAACTATTATTGTCGTTTGGTTTCTGGTTAGGACAACACTCTGAGAGATCGTTGACGTGGTGGGCTATTTGGCCACATGGACTAGAGCTGAAAGAAAGTCTCTACGAGTTTGATTCCAAGAACCGCCCGACAGAGAACGTCTAACATCTAAGAAAGGAACTTACCTTGTCAGTTCACCGAGCTGCAGATGAATACTTACCTATCAGAAGAGACGGTTTATATAGTATGTGAGAACAAAAGTGATACGATAAGCGCATTAATGGCAACAATTATTGCGGGCTCATAGTTGGATTAAATGGCTATTTGGAATGAAGGTATTGTCCGAGGGAAAAGAGTTATGTATTGTTTGTTGCGTGAGTTTTAATTTTTGAAAAGTCAGAAAGTATGCATTGTTTAAGTTTAAGTTCTGGATATACGTAAATTTGAATTAATAACAGATTAGCAGACTTATCGTATATTATTTATTATCTCGCCAAGGCAGGCAGAGAAAAAGCATTTGCACAGAAAATGAAGATTGTTTGCAAGATCAAGTCACAATCTTGCTTTTTTTCTTAGATAATCCCATTCGTCTAAATAACACTATGAAAGAAGTACTTAACAGAAAAAAGAATAATAAATAAGTGTATTAAGATTCTTTAGAATACAATTGCATCCACATTTAATCTGGATTATAGAATACTCCTAGGAGAATGGGTCGTTTCCGCATTTTACTGAGGAGCACGTACTCAGTTACTTTGTGCTGCTATTTTTTCCACAAGTCAAAAAGTCAAAAATACGGGGTTTGTGTGCCCTTTCTTGACCTCAAGTGATACTGTGGCCGATATGCACTCACCTTTTCTAGTACATCGCCCATAATTTTGTCATGACGCCTCGGAATCAGGAACTTGTCAGTTTTTGGGTAGAGTTTTTGATATCATCTGAAAGCGTATTAAATTGCTATGCTTTGTACGAGAAAATTCCCGTCTATCTAGGAAAGAAGTAGAGATATTTGCAATTGAAGGAGGTTGGGGTAGTATGATTTCAGAGGTAAAAATTAATGAGAAAAGTGCCGCCAAAGTTCGGAAACTTCTATACCTTGAGAGTAATCATTGAAAACTGAAATTTTACATATTTCGTGCCATTAATTGTATTTCGGTAGAATTAAAATGTGCTAAAATTCGACCGTTTTATAAAAGTGGTCAAATTTGAGGTAAAAAGGCCTTTTTCTTCGATTTCATTATTTTGACGAGGGCCTGATTTTACCACGATGCCTCATAATTTCATTTTTTTACTTAGTGCTCATGTTCGCGAGACTGCCGAACGACTCACCCGCTTGCAGTTCAACTGTACTAAGCCCTAAATTTCGATTTGTTGCTCTCTCTTTGTTAGTTTCTTAATCTGTGGTATCGGATTGGCGGCCTATGATCCCGCAAAATCTTTTTTTTCTAAAAGATATTGATAAACGCAAAGAAATAGACATGGCATAATGTAGATACAGTTGTGGGCTCGGTAGTCTAGTCTAGTGGTTAGGTTACCGATATTCCGCAGGTTTTGGGTTACGGCGTTCTAGCCTAAGGCCCGACGACGTTGAGTCCTAGCGGAAAGTACTTTACACCTCCTCTCCTAACTTCACTCGGTGAGAATGCGCACCCAGCTATAGTCAACGAAACATTGTGTCAGTATGTTCGTGTTTTAGCACCTATAAAATTGCAGCAAGCACCATGCCTCCGAGGAAGTTGAGATTGATTCAGAATGCAATCAGGCAGGCTGGTGTTGGTAGAAAGATTGTAAAACAAAAAGAGCATGTTGTTGAGCGAGAATTTCCCCCTATACCATAAGTGTCATGTTAGTATTTTTATTAATTTTTCATTTCGCTACCTCAAAACTGCTCTATCTATCTATCTATCTATCTATCTATCTATCTATCTATCTATCTATCTATCTATCTATCTCTCTCTCTCTCTCTCTCTCTCTCTT
>NW_004797478.1:925452-929391 GCF_000002075.1 Aplysia californica | reverse complement strand
AATGTGTGTGTGTGTGTGTGTGTGTGTGTGTGTGTGTGTGTGTGTGTATGTATGTTATGTGTGTGTGTATATATATTACTAGCTGAGCCCCCTTTCAATGAAAGGAATGATCGGTGTTTTAATATCAACAAAAAGTCAGGCCTACTATAATTACACTCTACTGGAAGGGGGAAACAAATCTTGAGAGATGCAAAAAATGAGAAGGAGGTCTAGATCTATACTCTCAAAACAAAATGCGCCTCGCGAAATATCACTTCCGGATTTTCTAAAAATAACAGAGACAGAAGCGTCGGCCTGTAAAAGCGATCGGCGAAATAAAGAAATTTAGCTTTTTCAGGAAAATTGTCTCAAAACTGAAAGAACGAAGTGCGTCATGATCTGGAGAATATTTTTAATTATTTTTTGGTGAAAACTGCATGTAGATCGATGCTGCCATTAAAAAGCCTTTTGAATAGCAAAATTCGAACCCCACAAATAGATAATAGATATATACGAGGGGTATCAACAAGTTTTTTTTATTTAAGTACGAAGGAGGGGAGCTGCGAACTTGAAAGTTGAACAGGTTCAAGATACATATAAACTAAGAATGCACACCAATAATTGGGAATTTCTGAAGGTTAGTTCAGGTTGTACAGCAGGTAGTTCAACATCACCCCTGAAAGGATGATTAGCCCTTTTCATTTTTGTTCATAAAAGGGAGAACAAAAATGAAATGAGAGCTGTGATGAAGCTCCTTCCATTCCAAGGAAAAAACCCATGGTCTGTACACGATGAAATGTCACCAGTGTATGGAGATATCTGCCTAAGCTATGACGTGGTCAAATATTGGTGCAAGCGATTCAAATGGGGTAACATGTCCATTGAAGAAAACCCCCGAGAAGGTCGCCCTCTCTCAGCCGTGACTGAAGAAAATGTTTCAAAAGTCAAGAAGATTGTGCTGAATGACAAGGGCTCTACTCTCAAATAGCTTTGACCTGAAACTGGCTTGAGCTATGGATCTGTTGAGACAATTATGCATGACCATTTGGATATGCTGAAAGTGTCTGCAAGATGGGTGCCCCGTCTCTATGCCCCTCATCAAAGAGAACAAAGAGCACGGTGCAGTCAGCAAATGATTGACATGTTTGATGAAGATCCTGACAACGTTTTTGACCGTCTAGTAACAATGGATGAAAGCTGGGTCTATCACTTCGACTGAGAGACAAAATCTGCTGCACTGGAATGGAAATCACCATCTTCCCCAACCCCTAAAAAAAGCCAAAGTGCACAATTCCTCTGACAAAGTGTTGCTATCAATGTTTTGGAATCAGGGTGGGATAAATGTTACAGATTATCTACAAAAGGGTCGCACTATCACAGGGAACTACTATTCAGACCTGCTAAAGAGATTGAAGGAAGCTCTGAAGGTAAAACGACGAGGCAATTGAGGAAAAGTTTGGTTTTATTTGCTTCATGACAATGCCCCGGAGCACTCGTCGCGTAATGCGATATCCACTGCTGAGGAATGTGGGTATGAAATATTGCCACACCCACCATATTCCCCGGACTTAGCACCTTCAGACTTTTTTTTTATTCTCAACTTTGAAGAAACACATGAAAAACAGAAGACTTGAAACAGATAATGACTTTATAAACGAAGTGGGACACTTTTTTGAAAAGTAAAATCGATCTTTTTTTCTGAAGGACTTTTCAAGGTCATTCATCGCTGGCAAAAAATGTGTTCTTGCGGCTGGTGACTTCATAGGGACATGAGTGTCTGCATACCAAATTTCAAATTCGTAGCTCCACTCTTTCATAGTCATTAAAAAAAAAAACTTATTGTTATCCCCTTGCATATATAATTATGTCACAAGGCGGTGGAATTAGGTGTCCAACAATTTTTACGCATGTGGAGTTATTGTTATCATTTTAAAGTTAGTCATTTTCCTGTCTTTATGAAAAAAATACCAGTCAATCTTGAAGAGAAGTAGAGATATTTTTCAGTTAAAGAAGTGGGTGTCGCCTGGTTTCAGAGGTAAAATCAGCGTGAAAATGGCCGCGATAGGTTGGTGATTTCCAAAGTTTCAGAGTCTTTAGAAACTGAAAATGTACATTTTTTGTTCTTTTAGTCTACCTTTTCCAGTGAATTCCACACGTCAATGTGTTTTTAAATTGACATAAAAGGTGTGGAGGTAAAAAACAAATTCGACAAAAAATTGCCAAACACTCAGGCAGAACAAATGCTGATATCTTCCATTCCATTATTTCGACGAGCGCCTAATTTCTCCAAAAGGCCTCATAATAAAATATATACAGTAGCGTCCAAAAGGAAGTTGAAAATGTAAGCACCCAATCATCGTGTCAACGCCTTGCATTACCCATTAATGAGACACACAAATCTTTATTAAGCGAAATAAATGCTGCATCCTCTGACACATTGATATTTCATCTATGTTAGGAGACGCCCAAGATATGGTCATTCAAATTTGACCATTAAATAAATCAAGGATTGGCAAAACTGTGCCATATCAAAGAAGAATAAAAGTGTGTTCGCGCGTGTATTGAGGAGCGCGTGTATTGGTGGAATCAGCATGTATTGAATATCAAATGAAAAGAGAATATTGCCTTTGCAGTGAACAGCATCTTGTGATCTTTCCACATTGATATTAGAATACAGAGTAGTCACAAACACCATGCAAAACCTGAACTTACATCTCATGTTATGCTCATTAGTATGAACAAGTTTTTGTTTATCAGTTACTGGTTTCGAGTAAAGCACGAAATCTTTGTTAGATTTGGGACTGATCATCTGTCATTGAGAAGCAGAGGCCACGAAACTGCCATATATGGTTTTGGGTGGTCTGGGTCGGAAAGAACAAGGCCACCCTCGTGTGAGTCACCCGGTGGTTTGGTTTAGTGGACTACATCGTTCAAGTACTGGAAGGTCATGTCTTGCCTTTATTTTCGTTATGGTCTCATTCGAGTAGAAATCTCCATGCATGTCAAAGTACTCTAGCATGGCCAATACCACTAAAACAATCTTGGAAAACCAAATCATATTAACATTGGGGTGGTCACCAGTAAATAGCTCCGATATGAATCCTAGAGGTATGTGAAGTCCCATGGAACAGCATCTGAAGAAAATCGACTTTCCTCCAAATTCATACCTTTTGTTTGCAACTGTCTATGACATTTTAGGGGGAGTGACTGATAGTTATGTCCAAAATATAATAGAGCCGATGCCCAAAGGGTTCGTGCCTTGAACAAAATCAATAACTCCTAGGCAAAATAACAATGAGCAAAATGTAATGTTCAGTCCAAATTTTGTGTGGTAATCCTGATTGCTCTGTTTTCCGTTGTTTGTTTTTTTAAACTGTCGAAATAAAATATTGTGTATGGCAGAGACAAAATTCTTCCTCCATTATGCAACGTATGTCCATTCGGTCAATATTGATACTCCTCAAAGCAATTTTACGTTTCTTTGATTTCGCACAAATTTGCCTATCCTGGTTTTTTAAAGGTCAGTTTTGAGTGACCATATCTCTGGTGTCTCTTAACATGGATGAAATATCATTGTGTCAGATGATGACTTTTTAGCTTTAAAATTGTATTCTGCATGAGTGGGTAGTGCAAGGCTTTATCATGAGGATTGGGTGATTTTAATTTTCAAGTTTCTGGACATATATATATATATATATATATATATGTATATATATAAAAAAATATATATGTGTATTATGTGGGAAGGCCCAGAACAATATACTTGGGGAACCTAAACACATGGGTAACAGAGAATGATAAGGGAAACGTGCCTTATTTTAGAGCATCCGAGCAAAAAAATGAATGGAGATAATGATCGCCGATGTCTGTCGCAGATTTAGCACTGGATGATGATGATGATGATGATATTCTTACTATTATTATTATTACATTATGGGAATAATAATAACAATTATTATT
>NW_004797478.1:909851-925352 GCF_000002075.1 Aplysia californica | reverse complement strand
TATATATGTGTATTATGTGTGTGTGTGTGAGAGAGAGAGAGAGTGCGTGTGTATGTGTGTGTGTGTATGTGTGTGTGTGTGTGTGTGTTTGTGTGTGTGTGTTTTTTTGTGTATGTGCGTGTGTGTGTGTAGAAAAATAGTTATCCATAGATAACTTGTGACTTTGGTTAATCCGTGACACTGAGACCAATTATCTATTGGTTGAGATTACCCATCCCGTACACAGATGTTTTTGCAATGAGATTTATTGGCTATGTGTTTTTGCCATCCCTTTTAACATTGATACAGTGTTATAGGCCATTACGCGCCGCAGTATATGACGTCAATGTGTAGTCAGCTAGAGGACAAAGCAGCATACTACGCTTGATCACAGCTTTCATAATATTATAATATATTACTGATAGTTTGTATACACACCTTTAAAGGTTAGGACAAAAACAACAGTGGTTGGCAGGTTATCTAGTCTGGTTTGATCCCTCTTTCCTTTCACATATCTCCCGTCATCGTCTCTCCTCATTTCTTGTGTTCGTTACGTTCTTATAACATCTCTAATCTTCGGCACTTATTATATGACTTTAACACTCTTACCAAAACTAAAAGAGAACTTGAATGATTATACCACACTGACAAGAAGAAAGAAAGATAAATGCAGGAAAAGATTGTTTTACATTACAGACATTGTCAAACTGCACTTTTGACAACCTATAGTACATTCTTACACACAAAAAAAGCATTTAAATAGTTACGCGTCCATTTAATTGCTTCAAAATAGTACTGGAATTAATAGCGTATATTATTTTGTGGGCGTTATAATACTTTCAAAAGTTGGTGTCTCTTTTTTCTTTTCTTTTTCTTAAACACTTTTCTCCAGTGGGAACTTTCATGTACTGTCACATATTTTCCACACACACACACACACACACACACACACACGCACACAGATACACACACACACAAACACACACACACACACACTTACATTCACATAGCCAATACACATACATTCATTTCAAAGTATGTTTACAATAAATCAATGCTCTAAGGTGTTATGATGGGCATCTGTAATCAGCTTAGAACTAATTTACTGATTTAAACTCCTCCAAATGTTGGTATTTTGTACTTCTGATAAGTCTCCGTTACAAGTGTCGTGAAAGGGCAAATTTACTTGACGGCTTATGGTTGATGATTTGGACATGTCTTGCCATTTAATATTTGTTACAGAAAGGGAGCCTGTACTGAATGTCCCCTTTTGAAAAATAACTGAGTGTTTGCATATCAACCACTTTGGCGTCCCTGGTTTGTCTTCCTGGTCGAAAAGTCAAGAATCACTGTCCCAATACATATTTGGTGAACAAAGTATGGTATAAGTATTTGGCTTCTTATGGTTGGGAGCATTGACGCTCTAATCTGAAGACATTAAAATACCCAGGGGGTACGTGTTTAAAAGCATTTCTGAGGGATCGCTCAATGACGCTGCAAACACAATGGATCTCCATTTGAGTTGTCCCTTTTTGAGATAATTCTGTTTGATTGCGATGTTGAGCTCATGAGCTAGCATTAGCGAGTATGGTGGGGGGTTTTTATACTTTTTTGGCACAGACACCCGTCACTGTTCAGTAATATTTTGCAATAGGTCGTGGCAAGGAATTGTAGTATATATTCTATGATGCAAGATGAAAATTCATCAGACATCAGTCCACCTTCCCCCTCGTTCCAGACATAACATTTCAAGTCCCAAATCTCCATGCAGTAAAGTTATGTATAGCAAGCTTTGTTCTTTGATACATAACGGAGGCTTTAAGCATGGAGCACAACGAGATGCATTAACAATCCAAGCAGACAACACCCACTCTCTTCGATGGTTCCTTTGTTTGGGTCTCCTGCCTCGCTGCTTCCTTGTTTTCTTTGTAAACTACTCCACCTTCGACGTTTGGTAGGAAATCATTATGACTGGACCTAAACTGTATATTTCATTATTTGTGAAAAAAGAATGTGAAAATAAAAGACTCAAAAACGTTTTCTTCATCTATCATAATTTTCATTATTTACCCAGTTCCCGCGTGGTGTTCCATTAATGGATCATGCACTTTTTCTTTCACGGTGAGAGCGATTCAATATTAGAACAAAAGTTTTCAGTACTAAAAAGAGTATACTGTATTGCTTTGAATTCAACGCATCAGTTGTCCAAAGCCATACCCCTTTTTCCAAGATGGCAGCCGCAAGTGAAACACACTTTCCAGAACGAAAACAGCCTCATAAAAGTTATTACAATGTTTCGTATATATTATTGTTGCTTGCTTTTTATGATTATAACGGTAGTATATTTTCTGTTTATCAAAATCGACATCTCGCCCATAGCTATTTACAAAATATGCCTTACTCTTTTGACCTCCGTAAGTATGACCCAAAAATGGAACATAACGCGGGAGAGGGGTGCGTGTTTTTTTGGCGGGTGAGATTTGGCGTTTGTGTCTACGGTGGCTTTTAATTGGCTATCTGTTGTAATGTAATGGGGACATGTAGATAGTTTTACCTTCGAATTATTGTTGCCTGATCATATTTGATGAGCTTAAGAAATTGAATTTGAACAGGCTGTCACAAGTGATTGGGACTCCTGCTAGGCCTACATTCTAGTATACTGAGTCTTTATAGCACGTCCCTGTAGGCATTGTTTCTTTATTAAAAAATGAATTTTAAAAGCTTTTGTTTAATTAGTTTCAAGTGAAAGTACAAATTCATATCATTTCTTGTTATTTGTACTATTTTTAGGAGGATTATCCCCTCCCCCTCAACTGCCCACCACCAGCACCATGACCACATGCAAACACCAGCATACATACGTGATCAAACATCCCCGCTCACATACACTTAACATCGTACAATGTTTAAACATTTGCTGAAACCTTTAAGGTAACCAGAGATAAGCTGTTTGCTCATTTGGTATGATGCTGAAGTACGCAGCATTGCGTCCAGTTCAATTCCCCTTGAATATCATTTTTTGGGGTGGAGTGGGGAGGGAGATTAAGATTCGCTGGCCATTTTTCTTTGTCCTAAGGGAGACTGCTGTTGAATTCGGAGATCCTACTACATAAATAACTTTAAAGTGTAGATAGGGGCATTATAACATTATGATTTCACAATGTCAAATTATAGTTCACCAGATTTATTGCTGTAGTTGTTGATTTTGTAGTTGTTTTACTTTCCTATCAATAACTCTCTGTCCTTCTCGTCACGGTGATGTAGAAGTTTTTTACTCTGTAAATATCTAAGTTGAGCCACTAAGTGTAAGGTAATGACCTAGAAGACAGGACTGGTGAAGAGAGTGAGATTTATAAATTCTCTGTTAACCAACAGCGTGCCCCATATACCTTCACAGTACGGTCTAGAGTTTGGCTAGCAACTCATGTCTATTTTAACCAAGCTACAAAGAACCATGAAGGAACACGTTCCACGGATTCTCCCCCCCAAAAAAAAGAAGGAGCAGGGGATGATGACAAATTCTTGGGGGCCCACTAGGTATTGAATCGGAATTCCCAAGCATACTGAGTTCAGAACAGCATATGGACTACCCACGGACACTAGGGTGGGTATTCAGCTCTCAGGTAGATCAGAAAGGTATAACGATTCACGGGACAAAGATGGTTTGTGCCAACCAAACAAGCTCTCAACATGTTCTGTTCCCTGTTGCCGTATATATAAGACATCGGAAAACCAAGCCCATGATCAAACTCACAGTGCTGTGGAGATCCATCTGTTGAAGAAGATGGAGGGGTGTCTGAAGCTTGAAGACCCAGAATCACTTTCCTCTAGTTAACTAAAAAAAAAATAATTGAAATCCGACAAAACCTTGATGTTGCCCTCATTCGAGCACTGCAGGAAGAGCTGGGCAACAGCAATTACGATCAACGTCTGGAGGTATTTGGAGATATTGTGTGCATTTTCCAGAGAGTGTTTTGGTTTGTTTGTTTTTGTAAGGTTTAACGGCACTTGCAACTGCATAAGATCATATAAGCGCCAAGGGGTGGATGTCAAAGGAGAAATCCAAACGAGCGGGGAATCAGGCTTACTCTGCTCACCTCTCTATCATCAACAGCACAAAGTCTGCTTCGACTATCAGGACATCTTGCCAGCAATCTGCTCTTTGAAAATAGAAGTTCACAAGAGAGTGACAAACATACAAAAGACGTAGAGGAAAAAAAAACAATAATAAGGATAAAGAAAGAAAAAAAGCAGTTCCCCTTCGTTGTTCCTGCACAATGTGAGCATGCTATTGATAAATCAGCCCATTTTCAATTCTGCTATGCATAAGAACATGTTACTATCCCCCCTTTGGGAATGGCCTGAAGACAACTTCAGTCAGTAGCCCTGTCCCGGTGGGGGATCTTTTGGTTTGTAGAGTAGCAAAGCAGAGCAAACTCCACAGAACAACCGGTGACAAGGACAGAGGGAAAACCTTAGAAACCGACAGAATCACATTGAAAATAAAACTAAATAAATGAAAACTGCTGAAAACAGCATCAGCTGAGGAGGAGAAAAGACCAAGGAAGCTTTGAAATGAACTAAAACAAGAAGCAAAGCACTTCGCACTCAATAGCGTTGAACATTAATTTGACGAAAAAAATTCTTCGTTGCAGGAACACGTAGCCTACTTGTTCTAAAACCGACATTTTTACTGGCAATATTTTTTTTCACAAAAAAATAAATTATTATTGTGTGCTTTGATAATATCATATTAGAGAAAAATAACGCATTTCCACCAACTTACTTTTCTTTTATGTGGTAATTTCAACTCGTTGAAAGAGTATTATTGCTCATGATAAAGCCCCCAAAAACACGCACCCTCTCGTACATAGCGTTCCATTAATGGATCAGCAGCCTTTCGGCGGCATCAAAAGAAAGGAAGTCTTTCTAAATTTATAGAAAAGTAACATGAATCATTTTACTTGGTGTCTAAAGGTAAGTTGTCTTTAAATAGTATCAAATTTTTAGCCGATATTATGAATATAACGTCATTTAAACAAAATACCTCCTCTTCGAACTTTACCCGTAGAATTTGTTCGCGTTCCAGAAATAGGTAGGCATCAGATAAGCGTGTTGTTTTTATCGGGTAGGAGTCGTTGGGGTTGTTTTTTTTATAACTTTCTGATTATTTTTGTTATAGCATGTCAAAGTTGGCCACTTTAAAAATGGCCTTTTCCTCCGAAATCTACGTGAAATTAGGACATGAAATAAAATCTAGAAGAAATATGTCACAAACAACCTCCTATACAATAGAGTCATGCCCCTGGGCCGTTAATATATTTTTTAAAAATCATTATAATCCAGGTGTAAACTACTGATGATCAGGGGAAAAAAATGGAGTAAAAAAGTAACAACTCGAAAATTAAAAAAATTTAATACGTATAGTGTACAGCAATCGTGGAAATCCTATTACTCCTATTGTATGTGATTTATTCCCTGTTTAGCGTTATTACATACTGCAGATATACAGACAGCCAGACAAACAAAGACCGACAGACAGACCTATTGATAGATAGATAGATAGATAGATAGATAGATAGATAGATAGATAGATAGATAGATAGGCTTTCAAGTGTTTTTCGTAACTGCAGTATCGGGTATAGGGTATTGTCTGTGATAGGGAAGAAGTTGCCGTCAGAGAACCTGTAGTTCTCCCAAATGGGACTTCCAAAGAGCTGAGCTGATTGCTGACAAGATGTTCAACTGTTCTTAACCCCCCCCCCCCCCCCCAAAAAAAAAAAAAAAAAAAACCCAAAATATTCTGAACTAAGATTTTTAATTGAGTTTCATGGCACTTGCAACTATAAGATCATATAAGCGCCAAAGATTAGAGTGTCACCAGAGAGGAAGAAACAAAAAAGGAAGAAGAAAGATAATGTTTGATAGGAAAGAAAGAGCAAATTACACAAGAGCACCCACCCACCAATCACCAAAATTTCTCAGGAGAGAGGTGAAAAACCCAACTGTTTCATTCTTTTAACAATTGAACGTACAATGTGTGTCTTTCTTTGCGTTTATCAACATATTTTAGAAATTAATTTTGGTAAGATATGTCTGGGTTTTATTATTATGCGACCCAGCCAATGCCACAAATGAAGAAACTGCAAACAGAAAATAAAAATATTGGGAATGTAGGGCGTAGTACAAGTGAACAGCTGGCGACAATGAATGGTGTAGTTTCCAGGACGTGGTGACAAGGTGAGAAAATTGGCGCTGTAAGCGAAATGTTGAGTGTCTCCCTCGTTAACTTGGGGAAACGAAAACACAGTTACCCCCTTTTTGACTTTTGGCTCGTGGGAAAGAAAGGACACTAATTCACCCCCATTTTGACTTTGGCTCGTGGAAAAGAAAAGGCACTATAAATATATTATCCAATTTTTTACTGTTTCACTAGTTGAAAAGAGGTGGCACTATTTCGCTGCTTTTTTCACTTTTGGATCGTTGAAAAGAAATGGCACAAATTTCCTCCCATTTTTGACGTTTGAATCGTGGAATAGGAATGGCAAAAATGTCCCCCCTTTTTTGACTTTTGGGTCTTGGAAAAGAAAGGCCACAAATTTCCCCCCTTTTTAACCTTTCGCTCATGGAACAGAAACAAATTCAAACCTTGCACAGAAAACGTGCGTTTCGGAAAGTATTGAGTCGTCTTGTGTCTGCTTTCTATAATCTAAATCGAATTTGCTTTTATTTGTATCGCTGAGGTTTTTTTTTAATAAAACCTACTTATTATTCTTTTTCTATAAGGTAATCCTATAATGATATGGCGTATAAATGCACCCAGTTATTTAGGTCAACAGACTTATTCAGGAGTAAGTATTAGGCTGTGACATAATCCAGCAAACGATCTTCTTTCTCCGTGGAAAAGCTCTTTATTTGCCTGTCAAGGCATGCTTATAAATTTAAGACAGGCCCTTTAAAATGTATCTGTTTTGAGTTCAAATTTACGGAAGTCGAGACCTTTAACTTACGCCACACCTTCATTCTAACTATTCGAAAATCCCTATTTATTATTGATGTGCTTGTTTATAATCATCTATCACGGCGTAAGGCGCACGCAACAAATAAAACATACCTCATATTCCTCGGGCAACGCCTTTATTCCAAATAGCCTTTTAATCCCACTTTGTACCAGCAATAATTGTTGCTTTTAAGACGCCTATTGTACCACTTTTGTTCTCACATACTATATAAACCGTCTCTTCCGATAGGTAAGTATTCATCTGCAGCTCGGTGAACTGACGAGGTAAGTTCCTTTTTTAGGTGTTGGACGTTCTCTGTTGGGGGATGCTGGGAATCAAACTCGAAGGGACTTTCTTTTAGCTCTAGTCTACGGCGCCAACTCGAAGGGACTTTCTTTTAGCTCTAGTCTACGGCTCCAACTCGTAGAGACTTTCTTTTAGCTCTAGTCCACGGCGCCAGCTCGTAGAGACTTTCTTTTAGCTCTAGTCCACGGCGCCAACTCGAAGGGAATTTCTTTTAGCTCTAGTCTACGCCGCCAACTCGTAGAGACTTTCTTTTAGCTCTAGTCTACGCCGCCAACTCGTAGAGACTTTCTTTTAGCTTTAGTCTACGATTTCATATTATTGCCCACCACGACGTCTAAGGGTGTCGTTCTAACCAGAAACCAAACGACCATAATATTAAGTCTACCGTCTCTCACGGTTTCACAAGTAGAAATAGAGCACCAGATTTTACCTCAGCAATCAGTGACAGTTAAAAATAACAATAAAAAAGATCATGATGATAATTTTATGAATAATAATCAATTATTATTATTATTATTATTATTATTATTATTATTATTATTATTATTATTAGTATAGTAATAATAATTATAATAACAAAGTTGCATTTGAATATTTCCTTTTCACGCTGTACAGTATGCTCTATGCGCTTTACAAATAATAATAATAATAATGAAGATCATTTCTATAGCGCCCACTTCCGTGTAAACACAGTTCTAGGCGCTTTACATAAATGCATGTACGAACAATATTCACGCACACGACACACTCAAGCACACACACACACTCATACACACACACACACAAACACACACACACACACAAACACACACACACACACACACACACACACTCACGCACGCATAGCACGCACACATGTGCTCACACATGTACGCCAAACACACACACACACATACACACACACACACACACACACACACACACATACACACACACACATCTACTTGCTTATCACACGCGCACGCTTACACAGCGTCACGAAATGAGCATATATATAACACAATAATATACACAAACAATGCAATTCACCAAATACATAAGTGGATACATAGTCATTTACATAACATTGTACTGAACATGAATCTACTGACATAAAAATGATGTCATTAAATTATGTGTCTTTAAAGATTTTTAAAAATTTAGACTCAGATGTTGTATGTCTCAAAGGTTCGGGAAGAGAGTTCCAAACTGATGGAGTAAGGTGGACAAACGATCTTTCAGCTAATTTTTACCCGCTTTTCTAGGAACTCTTAAAAGATACTGATCGCCTGAAATTAGTGATCTAGATGGAACATAAATCTGGATGAGATCACTAAGATATGAGGGAGCTTTGTTATTGACACATTTATGACATAATATTGCAATTTTATATGACATTCCAGCTGACACTGGAAGCCAATGCAACGTTCTTAACATGGGAATAATGTGGTCCCTCTTCTTTTTCTTTAATGCAAGCCTAGCAGCATGATTTTGAAAACGTTGTAACTTGTGAAGAGTGGTATTTGGTAAGTTAGCTAGTAAAGCATTGCAATAATTGTGTGTGAAAACAAGAGAGATGACATGAGCGTTTTCAACGAGTATTTATTCAAAAACATAGACATATGACCAATTCTACTCAATTCACAAAATAAAATGGTACATAAATATTGATATAAGGTTCCACTGACAATTTTGAATCAAAATACACTCCCAGACTTTTTGCTTTATTAGTGAAAGACAGTTTTTCATTTTCAGTACAAATATGATCAATGTCTACGGGGATATGGCTTTATTTGAGGGTTACATAAAATAATTTCAGTTTTATTTTCATTAAGCTGGAGCTTATCATCAACCATCCATTTTTTTAATGTCATCAATGCACAGACCCATGGTAGTAAGCAAGGTTTTAACATCTGATGGTGGAACAGATTTATATAACTGTGTATCGTCTGTGTACATGTGATAATTCATATTGTGCTTTCTGATCACAGCTCCAAGCTGTTGTTTAAAAAACCTATACAAGATTGGACCCAATACTGAACCTTGAGGCACTCCAAAGTCTAGCTTAAAAATTGACGAAAGAGAGTCGTGCACAACCACAGATTGTGTACGGCCAATCAGGTAGGACCTGAACCAGTCAAGAACCCTGCCAGACAGGCCAAACGTGTTGAACAATCGTTCAATAAGAACAGTGTGATCTATAGTGTCAAAGGCAGCACTAAGATCAAGAAGAGAAAGAATTGCTATTTTGTTCTCATCCGCCTCACACAAGAGGTCGTTATATATTTTCAATAGCGCAGTTTCTGTGTTATGAAATTGCCGATAGGCAGATTGACATAATTCATATAAATTGTTTTCTTTTAAATGATTCTTCAATTGAACCAAAACAACTTTCTCCTTGATTTTTTATTTAAAAAAGGGAAGGTTTGAGGTAGGTCTGAAATTCTTGAGCTCCTCCGGGGAAAGACTTGATATTTTTTAGAAGGGGAATAACTAAAGCATGACTTAAAGAGTGATGGTACTACTCCAGACTGAAGAGACTCATTAATGATAATTGTTATAAATCCAATGAAACTATCAAGATGTGTGATGAGCAGTGGTGTTGGAATGGGATCAAGACTACATGTTTTATGGGGTGATGACATTATGATTAATCTTACGTCTTCTTGCGTTACACATACAAATTCATTAAAGATTACCTCCAGAGAATGTTTCAAAACATGGTAGTTTATGGGTAGTCATGTCAATTTTTTTCCTAATCGTGGATATCTTGTCTCTAAAGTATTGACCAAAACCATCAGGAAGGTCACTTTTAGGTACATTCGTGGGAAACTTGTTGCTGGCCGGATCTTTTTTACCAGACAACTGATTTGTTATACAAAATAAAACTTTAGAGGAAGTACATTCGTTAATTTTTCCGTCATAATACAGGAATTTGGCAGACGTTATTAACGATTTCACTAAGTTGTTACAGTGTCTATAAATGTCCTCATGAATTTTCAGCTTGGTTGATCTCCAGCGTCTCTCAGTTGGTCTACGTTCCATTTTAGATTGTTTAATTTCCAAAGTCATCCACGGGGCAGAAGGTCGATCAGTCACTGTTCTGGATTCGACTGGTGTATGTTTGTTTAGTAGTTCACACATTTTGGTGTTGAAAGTGTCTACTTTCTCCGAGGTTGAACCGTGTACAACTGTTATTACCCAGGCAAACAATAGATCATTTAGAAGCCTTCTTGGCTTTCCGGGAAGCGTACAGTGAAGCTGTCGATATACAGTCGAACCTGCCCTGACGGCCACCTCTATAAGACGACCACCTGTACAAACGGCCACTTTCCATTTCCCCCCTTGCGTTTTTTCTATATAATTTAACTGTGTAAAACGGGCACCTGTCCAACGCGGCCGCGGCCACCTTATTTCAACACACAACCCCTATCACACTAAGCAATAACACCCGTCTAAGACGGCCACCTTAGTGACTCCATTTCGTTTAGTCATAAATTGTGCTTTGGCCCCTGGCGTTGTGCGCAAGCTGTCATAGTTCAATCCCCTGTCGCTGTTGTTAGGTAGTCCCTCCAACCGATCATGTTGCGTAGGCCCCTCCTACTGTTGACCAATAGCTACCAATTTTCAGCTGCTGGTGAGGTAAGAATGTGATCCCTCATAACCCATAAGCCCCGCCCAGAACTTAAACACAAATCGTAAGCGAGATGAGTGGTCACTGTTTACCCAGTCTGTAACAAAGTAACAAAGGACGTCAACATGAACTTGTGACAGAAACGTCGCTCGTTCTCCGAGTGGTGGCGACCCAGGAGTTTGTTTTTACTTCACACTCGGTCTTCCTTGTCTGATACATTTCGTTTTTTTGTCACCCTTTTGCGAAATCAGCAGCAAAATAAAAATTACAAACAAAATATAAACCACCACCACCACCAACAACAAAAACAACAATGCGGCTACTTTCGATTGGGACCTCTGATAGGAATAATTTGTTTTCTTCTTCTTGATCAGTCCTGCCTAAGACGGCCACCTGTCTCCTTGACAATGGGTGGCCGTCTTACACAGGTTTGACTGTATTAAAAAATTGCATTCGAAAAAGTTTGACATATTGTGAAACTCATCATTTTTTACATCAAATTACTCAAAAGTAGGTACAGAGCAGATAGAGCTTTAAAATTGTAGGGCAGCATGTTGTCCTCCAACGTTCTAATCTGTACTTTTGTTGGTTACGTCCTTAGTGAGTGACAGCTCCATCCCAGACCTACCTGCTAGTGATCACGTGACAACTGAACAGAACAGAGCGCCATCATGAGAGACCTGGTCGTCTTGCTGTGTTTTCTGCCAGCTGCCCTGGCTTTTAGGTTTCATGAGGTGTTGAACCAGCAGCCCAAATGTAAGTACACATTTTTATATGTGCTGCATTGTAACCTTATTATTACCCTAAGTTGAACGTATTTACACATAGTTTGTTGTAAAAAATGTTACACGTAGCGTGTTAGTATAACGTGACACTTAGCTTGTTATTATAACTTGACACGTACCTCGTTATTATGACGTGACACGTAGCTTGTTATTATAACTTGACACGTAGCTTGTTATTATGACGTGACACGTAGTTTGTTATTATAACTTGACACGTAGCTTGTTATTATAACGTGACACGTAGCTTGTTATTATAACGTGACACGAAGAGTGTTGTAATAACGTTCTTCTCTCCTCTCACACTGTAAACAATCTTCTCTCAGACTGTAAACAATTTTGTTTTCCCTCCCCTCAGACTGTAAACAATCTTCTCTTCTCTCCCCTCAGACTGCAGCCTACCAAGCGTCCGCGGAGAGTGCGACGGCTCTTACACCCATTACTTCTACAACAGGGAGACAGAGTCTTGTGAGCCATTTACTTACTCAGGTTGTGACGGGAATAGAAACAACTTCCGCAGCTTCTCCGAGTGTCGAGCAGCGTGCGTGTGCACTCTAGGAGCAGAACGTGAAAGGGCCGACGGACAGTGTACCAGGCAGTATTACTACGATGTCACTGATGGTAAATGCAGACGATACCGTTATAGAAGTTGCAACACTAGGGCTAACCGTTTCAAAAAAGAACAATTCTGTGAAAGGTCGTGTCCGACTGCACGCTGCTATCTGGGGATGGACAGAGGAAGCACACTCTGCGGACAGCCTGACGTCCGTTACTTCTACAACAGAACGGCCGAACAGTGCCAGAAATTTAGATACTCCGGCTGCGTGGGTAACCTGAACAACTTCGGGACATTGGAGGATTGTGACAATAGCTGCACCGAACCCATCAGGAAAAGTGTAGGCCAGACCACGCCACACCCAGACTGCTTCCTTCCCAAATCAAAACCTGTTTGCAAACAAACAATTAAAAGGTTTTATTTCAATACTGAGACGGGTGAATGCGAGTCATTCATCTACGGAGGTTGCCATGGTAACGGGAACAATTACAACAGTTTGGAGAAGTGTAGAAAGGTATGCATGCCACCACAACCGCGAGACTAGACGCGCGCGATGGGGTTGCCTTTGTTGGGTAAGAGATGTAGAAGCGTACACTCTAATAGAGATGCGTGCACATAATATTCTCTTTTGTCTGTAGTTTGTCTTTTGATTTTACGCTAGCGTTACTGAACCTCTGGTGGAAGAAATACATAGGTCCATCGATACCTCGAGAAAGGGAAGAAAGATTGCCACAAAATCTCCACTCACCAACCTGGCTGAAAGAATTCAACAAGAAAGTCACATATAATCATCAGGAAGCCATAGGAAGGAAAAGATTAACAATGAAGTGTCCCATACGTCGATTTTATTAAGATCTCAGAGAGTTGGCAAATTATGTATTAAATAATAAGATCACTAGAGCAGAATGAGCAAAAAATAAGTTTAGTTATAATATGCAGTTTGCTACAGTTATCTTTTTCTTCCTGGGAAACATTCTAGTGTTGAAAAAATTGCTCCTATATCGTTCTGTTTTAATCTCAAATAAACATAGTATTTTTTGTTCTACAGAGTGTTGTTTCCCCTCATATTTGCCTGTGGTATGTCCTGTGCTCATTGTTGCCTGTGGTATGTACTGTGCTCATTGTTGCCTGTGGTATGTACTGTGCTCATTGTTGCCTGTGGTATGTACTGTGCTCATTGTTGCCTGTGGTATGTACTGTGCTCATTGTTGCCTGTGGTATGTACTGTGCTCATTGTTGCCTGTGGTATGTACTGTGCTCATTGTTGCCTGTGGTATGTACTGTGCTCATTGTTGCCTGTGGTATGTACTGTGCTCATTGTTGCCCGTGGTATGTACTGTGCTCATTGTTGCCCGTGGTATGTACTGTGCTCATTGTTGCCTGTGGTATGTACTGTGCTCATTGTTGCCTGTGGTATGTACTGTGCTCATTGTTGCCTGTGGTATGTACTGTGCTCATTGTTGCCTGCCTTTTTACTCCTCCTCTGTTGTTTTTTTATACGTCCGTCTTACTTTTCCCCATTCACTAAACGGTTATCATCATCTTTAAGTACCTCGTTCACGTTTCACGGCACTTGAAACACATATGGGCTATGTAGTCGTGGAAGATTAACAGTGTTACTATAGAATAACAAACAAAGAAAAGAAGGATGAGTGAAAAGGACGAAACACGTGTCATGGGAAATAAGGAACACATTATGTGATTCACTTTACTCCCTCTGAACAAATGGCAATATGTGACACCTGGTCAATGAATTTGATCTTTTCTCATGTAGGTGTTTTTACGCCCCATCGGCACAATTTAGAACATTTATGAGGCGGGCTTCGAACACTTCCTGTTAGGACCAACCCATGGTGAGATCGAGACACGTACAACATACCAGCAGAAAGAATAAGACACTCAATAAATGTTCTCCCCAATCGGGAATCGAACCTGATCCTCCTGCGTGCAGCAGCGAAGAGCCTAACCGTTGTACAACATGACAGACACCAGTGAAAATGTTGGAAAAGTTCAGGTCTTTTCTGCCTGAGCTGTATTTTAGAGTTGGCTAATGACTTGTCCCGTGGGCAGGAGGCGGGACGGGGGGGCTGGAGGGTGATGGTATGTGGGAGTTGTTGGTGTAGGTGGTGAGCGTAGTGTACGTGGAAAGGGGGAGGGGCTAAATTACATACAATGTGTACACACTTTTGGGCAAAAGGAAAATAATAAAAGACCTGGATCGAGGGTGTGAAAGCTACCCCTAAGACCCACAACATTCCACCCAGCCAGGCCATCCAGCTTGCAAGAGACCGAAAGCTCTTTCTCCCCTCGAAGATATAGAGGGTACCAAAAAAGAAGAAGGATAAGTAAAGAAAGTATAAAAAGTGAACGTACTTTCAAGGATGATTCAAAAGTATGTGTCAAATAAACGGGAAAAACAAAAGAAATTTTTACTCAGCTTCAAAAAGATACAGTTAGCCAGCTAGAAGTCCTACTTCCACTTTCCCGTGGTGAGCGTGGGGAAAGAATAAAACACAAAGTAGACCGCACTGTGCATTTAGCAAATGGAATAGGCAAAGCGAAAAGTTGATTCTTCTAAAATAAAATGAAGAAATTGGTGAACACTACTGGTCCAAAAGTAACCCATGACCCATCTGTCACTGGTCCAAAAGTAACCCATGACCCATCTGTCACTGGTCCAAAAGTGACCCATCTTTTACTGTCTCAAAATTGATCTATCCTTTACTGGTCCAAAAGGAATTCTTCTGAATATCTCTGATTACCTCATATGGCATGGGTGGGGGCAAATATATCGATCTGAGCCACTTTTCTACACCTTTCTCAAAGCCATCATAAACCAACAAAAGGGAAATTAATTCATTGATTAACTGATTGATTGATTGATGAATTCTTTACTTCGTCAAGGCCATTCTCTGTTCAAGAAAGAAAAACTCTGTACGTTTGCTGGAAATGTAATAATCCTCAATTGTTGGTTTTGGACAAAACAAATTATGTGCATAAGGGACACAATAAGACTGCTTTGGGTGAACAATGATGAGGTAGACAGAGAGAATGAGAGAGGGAGAGAGGGTGCGAGAGCGAGAGAGAGAGAGAGAGAGAGAGAGAGAGAGAGAGAGAGAGAGAGAGAGAGAGAGAGAGAGAGGGGGGGAGAAAGAGAATGGAAAGAGAGTGAGACGAAGGCGAAACAGGAGAAGAAGAACAGATAGACAGAAGAAGGTACACAACCCCCCCTCCCTGTCGCCTCCCTATAGATAAAGACCGCAC
>NW_004797478.1:906408-907903 GCF_000002075.1 Aplysia californica | reverse complement strand
GTGTGTTCACGCGTATATTATTTGGAGTATTTTATCAACACGGACATCAATAGTTAAAGACCGGAAAAAGAATGACAAAGGTAATATCAGGGGCGGCTCGTGGGGCTAAAAAGTGGACGTGCACAATTAAGCTGTCCTATGCTGAAGATAGTCAAGGGCATAGTAAATGAGACGGTGTGCAGTTTTAGGATCTTTGGGTTCGTGAGGGAGGACCTCGTGTTTTTATTTTCATTCTTTTTACTTGTCGCTTTAATTTCTAGTACTAAATTTGTTTGTTAGCTAAACATCAATTTCGTTCATCCTGTATTGGAACTGAATACTCAAGTAATAACTTTCACTTCTCCACTACAAAACCATTCAAAGGCACAACTCATAGGACGGTCACGTTCACCTCCCTCAAGTTCACGGTCACAGAGTCACTTAAAATAGTGGCAAGACAGACAATGAACCAATCACAATTCACTTGAGCACTCCGCTGGATTGCTCAGGGGCTCACATAATACTGGCAAAGAATAGTGTACGGTTTATCGCGTTTATTTTTTACTGCCTGCTGCGGGCTATGTTTCGGCACTATTCGGATGGTGCACATTTGAGATGTGCCGTCTTATTAATATTAATGTACCGCCAAACTCGCTACGAGTGTCGTCATCGCGTGGGTTATCTGCAAGAGCGATATATAGGTCAGGTTACATCGTTGGATATCCTATTATGTTCAGCTAAAGCGTGTGGACTTTAGCATGGCATAGCAGATGTTTTTCGGCGCTATAGACACAGAATTGGCAGTTATGGCGCTAGTGAGGACCTTGTTTTGATATAATATTTGGCTTGTGTTTGTTTCTGGCTTCTTTTATTTTACTATTTGGGTGTTTTACGTAATAGAACAATTAAAAAAATTTGGGCGGCACTGCACGACCGTGCTCTACGGACGAACCGCGCCTGGGTAATATAATTATAGTGAGGGGTTCAATGCGGGTTTTTTTCGTGCCAAAGACACTCGTTACATTTTAATTTTAGTAAGAATTTTAAGGCACTTGCAACATAATTAAATCGTATAAGTGCCGAAGATTAGAAGCGTTACAAGACAGTAACCAACACAAGCAAGAAAGAGGAGATATTAGTTAGTTAGACGTCTGATAAAAAAATAAGAGGCAAACCACACCGGAGCACCTGCCAATCACACTCTTTTATTTTTAAAACTACGGTGACCATTTTGTGGAGATTTAAGGCCCTGTTTGACGCGCTATTAACAGATTGTGACGTGGTAGGAGTAGGACCTCATCCTAGGCTTTCTCAGTCCTATGAAGGCCTAGACCTTATCCCATTGCCTCAGCTTATGTTGGCATTCTAAATCACCGAAAGGAAAATAGTTAATGTATGTGAGTCTGGGTTTTGGGTGGGTTTTTTTAAAGGGTGTCTTTTTTTTGGGCACTCACTCTATCTCTCTCTCTCTCTCTCTCTGTCTTTCTGTCTGTCTGTCTGTCTCCCTCTCTCTGAT
>NW_004797478.1:903703-906221 GCF_000002075.1 Aplysia californica | reverse complement strand
ACACACACACACACACACACACACACACACACACACACACACACACACAAATACCCCTGAACAGAGCTTACACACAACACACAACTATGCTCTCAAGTCGAGTTTCCTCCCGAGCGCAGTGTAACCAAATGTCTAAACAATGGAGACAATGATCGCATTTTTCTTCTCGAGTTGTCTGCCCTTAGACTAGAATAACATGGCGGCGACAGAGTGCATTACTTCCGTCGGTTTCTGAGTGCTTGATCAAGTTAGATAACTCTGTGGCCGAGAAAGTGTGTTTTGGATTGCCTCCCCCTGGCTGTTTATACGCCTGTGGTTAATAGTAAATATACACAGTGGCTGGAGTGTCGCAACACAGAGGGACAGATGTTTTCGTTCCTGACTGTTCCTGACAAATAACGCAAACCCTTATACAGACAGATGGGCAGGCAGGCAGGCAGATTGACAGATAGACAGACATACATGCTGGCAGGGAGACGGAAAGGGAGACAGACAGATAGGCAGACAGACAGGCAACAACACATACCCTAGGGCAGACAGACAGACAGACAGACAGACAGGTTATAATAGTGTTATATTATTATTACATGACATCTTTGGCAGACTGACCGACAGGAAGAAAGACAGAAAGACAGACAGACAGGCGGACAGACACACTCACGTGCACACATACGCTCGTAGATGCACACATAATAATATATTAACTCTCACGCTCATGTATACTCATCCACACTTTCACACGCACGCACACATGCTCAAGCATAAACATACACACAGACACACACACACACACACACACACACACACACACACACACACGTACGTACGTACACACACTCACACACTCACACACACACACACACATACACACATATACACACACACGCACGCATGTACATACACACACACAGGCGCGCGTGTGCGCGCGTACACACACACACACACACACACACACACACACACACACTCACACTCACACACACGCAGGCAGCATGATTAATATATTAGAGCTTACTCAAACATGGGAAAAATATTAAAAGATAGAGAGGGGCCAGAGAGAGGCGGTGAGAGAGAGAGAGAGAGAGAGAGAGAGAGAGAGAGAGAGAGAGAGAGAGAGACTTGCATACAGAGAGAGCGAAAGAGAGAGAGAGAAAGAGAGAGAGGGAGGGAAAGAGACAGACAGACAGACAAACAGACAGACAGACAGACAGAGACAGAGATAGAGATAGAGACAGAGACAGAGACAGACAGGGAGAAAGAAGGTGGGGAGAAATAGATAAAATAATACAATAATACCTTGGGAAAAGGGATATTACGAACAACCTGTTCGATTTTGTTATGGAATCATTTTTTAAAGAAAAGAAACCGTTTTTAAAATGTTGTTGGTACCATCATGTATGTCATTTAAAATTGGTGCTGTTTCTGCGGAAGTTTCTACTGCAATATTACTGGCATGTTTTATAGGATCTGGACCAGTGGCCACAAAGCACTGAATTAAACATCTACCTTCGCCCCTTGTTGATCCAATTGGAGGTTTAAAAAAAAAGAGAAGCAAGAACAGGAAAGAAACAAAATCATACACACAATCACTCCGTATGATAGCATCATTGTATAAGATGTTTTGTTGTTGTTTTAGTAGAGGTTTTTAATGCGCTCGCTACTGCATAAGGTCATATGAATGCCAGAAGATAAGAGGTGTTACAAGAGAGTAACAAACATGAAAAAGAAGAAGGGGAGATAAGGACGATATATGTTTGATAGGAAAGAAGAAGCAAACTACACCAGAGCACCCGCCAACCACCCACGTAAAATATGGGACATTCATGTAACTTCTCAAATATTTCAAGCATGCACTTTCAGTTTCATTGCGTCATACATTTCCTTTTCGGGATGAATACAATTAATAGTATTCTATTTCAAGCTGACTAATGAGGTCTTAGTTTTATAGAGGTTTTACGGCACTCGCTACTGCATAAGGTCATACGAGCGCCAGAAGAATAGAGGTGTTACAAGAGAGTAACAAACATAAAAATAAGGGGAGATAAGGACGATAGATATTTGATGGGAAAGAAGAAGCAAACCACTCCAGAGCACCCGCCAACCACCCACCTAATGAGGTCCGAAACACAAGCACACCGAGCGGTACTGGTGTTTGTGGTGCAGTGGTTAGGCTTTTTATGTTGCATGCAGAAGACATGAGATCAATTGCAAAGAGGGAATATTCTTTATCAAGAACGTATTTTAATCTCACTGTTTGGGACTTTGCTTCCTACCTCTCTCAGCCTGGGTCGAGGGCCCCTTCCTAGACGACCTTAATTTAGCCAATGATGGCGTGAAAAAAGCCTACATTGACACCTACCAAGCCATCCACCCTCCCACGTACACACTCACTCACTTACACACACACACACACACGCACACACACGCACACACACACGCACGCAGAGACACACACACGCACAGAAACACACACACACATACACACACGCACGCATGCACGCACAGACACACACACTCA
>NW_004797478.1:897783-900585 GCF_000002075.1 Aplysia californica | reverse complement strand
CAACAACAACAACAACAACAACAACAACAACAACAACAACAACAACAACAACAGCAACAACAACAACAACAACAACAACAACAACAACGACGGCAACGACAATAATTATAATAACAACAACAACACGCTCAAACACACCGTTGTTCAGGAAGAAACACAGATACAACCACACCACCCCTCATCCACTCACATTAGAAGGTCAGCCATCTTGGCGTCTGGGACATAATATTATCAATTAATCATATCCTTATCATGATTCATTTACAAGTAGCCAGATAAGACGACAACGACGACGACGACGACGACGACGACGAAAAAAACAACAACAGCCAGAACAACAGCAACAACTCCAGCACAACCACCACCACCACCAATAATAACAGCAGCAACAACAACAGCAACAACAGCAACAAAAGCACACAAACACACACACACACACACACACACACACACACACACACACACACACACTGTCGTCCAAATACAACCACAACAACTTCCATCCACACACATGAGAAAGTCAGACATCACGGTGTCTTGGTAATAATATGATGATTCTTTCAAAAATTGCCAAGTGCTATTTACGACGACAACAACAGCAACACCAACAACACCAAAACAACAACAACAACAACCACCACCAACAAGAACTCCCATGCACTCACATAGCAAGGTAAGACATCATGGCGTCTGGGTGGGACAATTGAAACTCCCCATACCACCACCTCGGGATGCCCGGCTGGCCGTTCATGTGTACAAACTTGTGGTTCGTTGTCTTCCCTAGTAGCACGAGACCTGCTTCAGGCTGATTACTCAAGGAGCCCTCACTGGAAACAAAACGACAGATTAAGAAAATGAATGTGTAGTCTATTGTATAATTTGGCTACTTGGAAGCACATAATGTGCCACTTTTCCCATAAGCTGTCCTACACAACGGAAGTGCTGGAAGTAATATTTCGCGAGGCGCACTTTGTTTTGATAGTATAGATCTAAACCTTCTAATTTTTGGCATCTCTCAAGATGTAGTGCTCAATTCCTGTAGAGTGTGAATATAGTAGACCAATGACTTTCAGTTGATGTTAATGCACCTATCATTCCTTTCTTCGAAAGTGGTAAAGTGAGGGACATTCCTTGTAAACCGCCTTTCCCAAGGGCTTTACGGTTTTGAGACTGAGAGCCTAAGAGCACCGATGCAACATCTTTCGCTGTCTATAGCCAGATACCCATTCCCACGTATAATTATTATGTCCTCACCCACCTTGGTCCTTCTTCTCTCGGAGTGTTTATCCCGTTGGGCCCTGCCCCTGCGCCCTCTTCCTCTCTGGGGGGAAAAGAGAAAAGAAAGGAAAATTAAAACATAGATCTATTACTTAGTCAGAAAAAAACAGAACTCGCTTTTTTTTGGTAAGTGTCTTACGGCAGTTGCAACACACTAGGGTAATAAAAGTACGGAAGATTAAAGGTGTTACATTAGAGTAACAAACACAAAAAATGGAGGAGAGATACGGACGATATATGTTTGATAGGAAAGAAAGAGAAAACCACAGCTGAGCAACCACCACCCACCCGTAAGTAAAACGGAGAATGGCAATGGCTAAAAATAGCTTTAATAAAAATGAGTCCAATCTTGAAAAATAAAAACATCTCAAATCCTATCAATATAAGCACTCTGATCAAAAGCTACGTGTGTCAACCCCTTTGGACGGCTGTGAATGCCGAACGTTCACTATAGACACTGGAAGTAAAATCAAAGTGATAGAAATGTCGTTTATTTGGGGACTGATGAAAATTTCTTGTAAAGAAAAGAAATCAAATGAGGTAGTACTTAAGTTTTAGTAAATGTTTTACGGCACTTGCAACACAATAAGGTCATATAAGTGCCGAAGATTAGAGGTTTTCCAAGAGAGTAACAAACACAAACAAAGAAGAGAGATAAGGACGATAGATGTGTGATAGGAAAGAAGAAGTAAACCACACCAGAGCACCCGCCAACCACCCACGAGGTAGTACTTGAAGATGTCCATGTGGGCCGTTCGAGGATAAAAGCAATCAGGAAAAGACAAAATGCAGTTTACGGGACTCTTGAATGGACATAAAAGCCTGGAACTTCTAGCTGTCAGGGGTAAAACTGATGACAAACGAGGCAGTGGAGGACTAAAGCAACTATTCGGAGAGCTTTACGACACTTGCAACACAATGAGCTCATACAAATATCGAAGATTCGAGAAGTAACTAGATAGTAACGTACACAAAAAAGCAGGAAGAGAGACAAGGAGGATAGAATGTTTGATAGGACAGGAGCAAACCACAACAGGGCTCCAGCCAAACTATCCATGCCTTTTGGGACAGTATCACATTTATGGTACATGTTCTGGATAAGGACATATTTATGAAACGGCGGGCTTTTGTTTATCAAATTCTTCAAATTTTGGGGCTTTTTGTTTTGTTTTGTTCTGCTTTATTTTGTTTTGGAGTGGGGAGGGAGAGATCATTATTTCATTGTCATTATTTCATTGTCAAGGGGAGTAAAGAAGGAGGAGGAAGAACACAAACGAGAACAAGAACAAAAAAAAACACAAGAAGAACAAGGAGAATAGGATGAGGATAAGGGAAGAGAGGAGGAGTAGGAGGTGGAGGAAGAGAAGGGTTGAGAGGAGGAATACGGATGAAGAACGAAGAAGGAGAAGAACAAGAACAAGAACAGCAACACCAACACCAACACCAACACAAACACCAACACCAACAACGTAACTACAGTAAAAACAGCAACTACAGCAGCATCAACGGCAACACCACCACCAC
>NW_004797478.1:893518-897568 GCF_000002075.1 Aplysia californica | reverse complement strand
ACAACAACAACAACAACAACAACAACAACAACAACAACAACAACAACAACAACCGCCACCACAACAACAACAACAACAACAACAGCCACAACCGCCACCACAACAACAACAACAACAACAACAACAACAACAACAACAACAACTCACCCGTTCGTGCCGTTTGTCTCTGCTCGGTTAAGGCTCCAGTGTCGCCTCCTTGCCTTGGCTTTGAACTTCTTACCTCTATCGCCGGCCATTTTGTTATCCCAAGACCTTAGATCCCTATCTTAGATTGCCTGAGCGGGAGAAATTCCGTATCCAGCGACCACTATAAAAATGATAGAGAATTAGGCTTAATTAAGGGTTTTAAGATTAGTGTTTGGGATTGGGTTTCAATTTGGGCTAGGGTTTCGGTTTGGTTATGGCTTAGGTTAAGACTAGGGCTAGGGCTAGGGCTAGGGCTAGGGCTAACAAGCCGATAGTTAGAGATAAAGTCAGACGTACGCCATTGACCGATATTTATAGTAACAGCTATATTGTTTGTGTCATAAAATAGGGTTTTTTTTATTCTGACAAAAGACAAAAGAAGTTCCAGACCTACTGTCTCACTGTCTGATTAAAAAAAAAGTAGAGTACAAAAAAAGAAAGCTTTTTAAAAAAAATTTAGCAAAATGTTAGGATAAGGCTCATTATTTTATGTATGTTAAAGAATAGGTCAAACAAGATGGCTGTTACTATAAATATCAGACAATGGCGTAAATCTGACGTTCTCTAACTATCCACGCGTCTAAGGCTAGGGCTAGGGCTAAGGCTAGGGTTAGGGGTAAAGTTAGAGTTAGAATTAGGGTTAGGGTAAGGGTTAGGGTAAGGGTTAGGGCTAGTGTTAGGGGGTCCTTTCTTTATGTGTTTGTTGGGGTTTTTGCTCGTTACAGAAGTCAACCCGATGAAGCAATGGTAGAGCTTTCTTAGGCTTGGGAAGCCTGGGCCTTGTCGGGTATGGCAAAATGTTATACCTAACTTATTTTGTTCTCCAAGAGAGGGAGATAGAGAGAAAGAGAGAGGTGTGTGAGAGAGACAGAGAGAGAAAGAAAGAAAAGGAGGAAGAGAGCGAAACAGAGAAAGAAGAGGAAGAGGGGGGCGGGAGACAGACAGACAGACAGACAGACAGACAGACAGACAGACAGAGAGAGAGAGAGAGAGAGAGAGAGAGAGAAAGCGAGCGGGGTGGGGGTGGGGGTGGGCTGAAGGTGCACAAAGGAAATCTAAAAGGAACTGAATCTCATTCTAGTATTTACCAAAATGTTATAATGAACAACTTCAGTTTGCCGATATCTTTCTGGGTAAAGACAACACCCATAAGAGAAACAAACCACAAAGTCTCGTTTTCACTTTTACAATATCAGAAAATCACTCACACATTATTTTTATCCCTAATAGTCGAAAAACGGTAGTCGAATCATTTCACATAAATTGATTATTTGAAAAAAGATTAAGCTTTAAAGATTATTGCCAAATATTGACGTCACCAGGTTCTAAGGGTTGTTGTTGTCGTTGTTGTTGTTGTTGTTGTTGTTGTTGTTGTTGTTGTTGTTGTTGTTGTTATTGCTGTTGTTGCTGTTGTTTTTGTGGAGTGTGCTTAGTTCTTTTTTCTTCGTGTTTTTGTTTTCTTTGTTTGTATTTGTTTTACCTCATTGCAAACTGTCTCGTAACATCATTATAACAATTTCTCAAGGAAGAAATGAAAAAGTACTAACCGTGAAATAGAACACACTCCAGTAGAAGACTCGTGAGGACAGCTTTGAAAAGTCCAGTTATGCTGGAGGGTGTCACAGATTACCTGTGTTCTCTCGATATATACCAGCGTCGTGTGTGTGTGTGTGTGTGTGTGTGTGTGTGTGTGTGTGTGTGTGTGTGTGTCATGCTGCATAATGTGTCTGTGAGCATGTTTCACACACAGAGAATAATATTAAACTCCTTTCTTACCAAGAGAAAGAAAGTTGGTGTGAGAGAGAGAGAGAGAGGGAGAGAGAGAGAGAAAGAGAGAGAGAGAGAGTGTGTGTGTGTGTGTGTGTGTGTGTGTGTGTGTGTGTGTGTGTGTGTGTGTATGCGTGTGTGTGCGCGCGTGTGTAAGTGTGAGAGGGAGACAGAGACAGAAAGAGAGAGAGACAGAAAGGGTGAGAGAGGGAGAGAGAGAGAAAGAGAAAGAGAGAGAAAGAAAGAGAGAAAGAGAGAAAAGGAAAGTGTGTATGTGTGTGAAGGCTTAGGCGAATTTGTATGTTTGTGTGTGTGTGTGTGTGTGTGTGTGTGTGTGTACGTGTGTGTGTGTAACAGAGAAAGACAGACAGATGGACAGACTGTGTGTGTGTGTGTGTGTGTGTGTGTATGTGTGTGAGCGTGTGTGCGTGTGTGCGTGTGTGTATGTTTGTGTATGTGTGTGAGTGTGTATTCGTGTTTCAGAGAGAGAGAAAGAGAGAGAGGGAAAGAAAGAAAGAAAGAAAGAAAGAAAGAAAGAAAGAAAAAAGGAGACAAAGAAAGAAAGAAAGAAGAGAGTGATAACACATTCAAGCAGACAGTCGGAGATACTTGATTAAAAAAGCAAAAACAAACTGTATCAAAATCTCTCCCATTCTGGAATCAAACTCACGTCTATAACAAGCAACAACGAAGGGCCTAATCATTACAACACTTACATTGTCACGATCATAAGATATTTGTGAAAGTCGATTTTGGCCTGTTTGGAATTTTTGGTTCTAATAATAATAATAATAATAAATAATAATAATAATGATAATAATAATAATAATAATAATAATAATAATAATAATAATAATAATAATAATTAATAATAATAATAATAATAATAATAATAATAATAATAATAATAATAAAGAGCATTTGTGTAGCACAAATCCCCGCTCAACAGCAAGCTCTATGCGCTCCAAATGACTGAAAATGACGGAGGCCTTTATCTTATGAGCGTGACTACATCAGTCCATTCAGGGAAATGCAGCAAAAATGTGTTTTTTTAGTTTTAGTAGAGGTTTTATGACGTTCGCAACTGCATAAGGTCGTATGAGCGCCAGAAGATTAGAAGTGTTACAAGAGAGTAACAGACACAAACATGAAGGAGGGGAGATAAGGACAATAGATGTTTGATATGAATGAAGGAGCAAACCACATCAGAGCACCCGCAAACCACACAAAATATTTTTAGAAAATGCTCTGCAGTTTTATTTATTGTTAAGTTATTGGACGGTATGAACAACGGTAAGTAATTTTATTGATTGAATGACTCGATAGATTAATAATATTATTGCAGAAAGTTCTGGTTATGGTCGTTATTGCTGCCTCAAGTTCAAGTCGTTGTAGGTTTCGGAGAAGGCGACATAGGCATCTCTATCTCAGGGTCGGTTTCTTCCGCTGTTTGTTTTCTGAAAATAAGTACAATGCACACAGTCAGTTTCCCATGTATTTGTACCTTTTTTTGGAGATGTTGTCGCTAATCAATAGGAATGCTTGTATATCAAATGACGAGTTGAAACTACAGCAAACTTATAGATTTTCTTCCTTCTCCTTCCCTTTCTCCTCCTTTTACCTTTTCCATTTTCATTTTCCTCTCCTTCTTCCTTTTCTCCTTCCTCTTCTCGGAAATTTCTGCTTTCATCTAAACCTAAAATATTTTGAAGTTTTTGAACGCAAGAAAAAAGACGCGCATCTTGCACATTACTAAAGCAGCCCGCACTTTGCTGTTTCACAACAAACATCCCTTGTTCCCTCAAATAAAAACATCAGTCAGAAGTAAAAGACCTATGCTTCTGATCTGTAACAGAAGGTCATTTTTACCATCATCTATCAAAATGCTTCCATCTTAACCATCTTGTATAAGTATACTTACGACCTTAGAGCATGCATCAAAATAACATTGAGAGTGTATCTAGCTTACCATTATTATTGTTTATATTGCTGCTCATTTATATTGTGCATGTGATTGTAAGCTTACTTGTGTGTGCATGTGGGAGCACGTGTGTACGTGTGTGTGTTTGTGTGTGTGTGTGTGTGTGTGTGTGTGTG
>NW_004797478.1:878518-888518 GCF_000002075.1 Aplysia californica | reverse complement strand
AGTCCCGACTGAAGGCTTCGTGTTTGAGGGAAGTTCAGAAGTATGTGTAGGAACTATGTTTCTAGTTGTTAGTGAACTGTTGCCTATCTCATCGGTGGGAGACGTCAGATTAGATGTGGACGTCGTGGTTTCAGCAGCTACATTTGTGAGGTTATCATGTTTTGGCACAGGTTTGAATCTCGATTCTCGATTGCAGGGGTAGCCAGCTTCCGATGTCGAGACTCCTGAGGTCCAATGGGTACATTCGGAGCATGGAGGGTCAGATATGCTCTCTGGGGATATGGAGGAAAGTATGGTTTAATTGTTTTCGTCAATGTTTTATCATTATCATCATTGGTGTTTTTATGCAGTCAAAAAAACGTCGAAATCTATTTATTTATTTTTTTATTTATTTATTTATTCATTTATTTATTTATTTATTTATTTATAAATTGTTTATTTATTGTCACAGTACACTCATTACATAAATGAAAGAGAACCCCCCAACTTACCAGCAGACAGGGTTATATTGTACGAGGCTGCAGATCCGCTACCTAACCACAACTCCCACAGAAAGTACCCGTCATTGGTCGAAAGAAGCACCGCGTGTTCTGATTGGCTGGAATTTGAACCCAGGCACACGGCGATCGGTTGCGATAGTTGATGTGTCGATGACGTCTCAAATCCGAGAACATTGTCTATGAATAAAACGTCTTCGGTTGTGCATCCTTGGTTACATAACAGCTGGGCGGACATTTTGATCTAAAAAATGGAGAAATTGTAAAGAAAAAAAGTATAAACAAGACAAAAATGCTTTTCACTTTCATTGACACATTTTGGGAGATCTGGCGTACAATCGCGTCAGAATCATAGATGCATAATAGGGGGTGCCCACTAGCGAGAGTGGATCGGGTCAGGTCGGGTCTGGTCGTTTTCTGGTGGTTTCAGTGCACACTACATCCCCGCCGCGATTGTAACCAACGATCTGGAAAATAAAGTAGAGAAGTCTGTAACCTTAATGGCTTCCAGAACTCCTTTCCACAGTTCCCTGTTGCAGTGCTCCGGCAGCATGGAATCCCATAAACATAGTTACAATAGTTATATTGATAACTTTCTATTATCAGAGACCGTTCATAAGAAGATAGCTCTTGTTCACTCGGGGAAAAAAGTGTCCGCGGGTGTCCGTGCATTGGTTCAGGTCGTGGTGCAGTCTTGTTTTGAAGCTCTCTTTCATTTCTCCAGAAGAAGAATAGGAATAGCACTGTTTGTTAGTTTCACTTTTATTGTTTTTCACACAAGTAAGGTAACTATGTTCTCAAAGTCTGCACTGTTTCGATGACGGCGCTACCTAATTTTGAGTGTCAACATGGACCCGTGACAAAGCCTTGTTACGATTGGCTGCAAACCACCCGATTGCGCTATTCACAGGCTTAAAAACAAGCGGAATTGTTCTAGTAATTCACCTACCGAGTCGATCGGTTTGTGCCACGATGGCCTCTTTGCGCCCTCAATTTGGCTAGCCCCGCCAACCAGATCAACCCAACCCGACCTTACCCGATCTGACCCGACCCGACCCAATCGTGAATGTGGGCACCCCTCAAACGGGGTGCCCACTATGGCTGGATCTGGCCGATCGCCCGACTCGGTCGCCTGAAACTGAAAACAAACACGTTTGTTTTTGAGGCGACTGAGTCGTGCGATCGGCACTCCGTATAAGACTAACACACATACGTAAACAACAAGTAGCCAACTACTCCTGAGATCTAGCAGAGAAGAAAAAGAAATACTCAGACACACCGTAACATCTTCTTTGATTCCAAGAGTAATGACAATCTTTGGAGCATATCAAGGAAGTCAAGATCAGAGGAGAGGGAAACAGTACCTGGACAATCTACTTCCTCTGTGTATGATAATGATAATAATAATAATAATAATAATAATAATAATAATAATAATAATAATAATAATAATAATAATAATAATAATGATAGCTCGTCCGTCAATATCTGACTGTGGCCAGTTCATGCGCAGTGGAAAATATCTCTCCAGCGAAATAGAGGGTGATAAAAAAACACAAAACTGTACAACTTGTTTTTGTTTAATATTTTCCTCCACACTGAAGCTTTGCGTTTCAAATTTGTGCACTACATTATTTAGGCCTCAAAAGGAATTTGTCTGATATCCACTTTAGATAAATCCACCATATAGTTTTGCTCTACATAGCGCGTAAAAAAACAACCCATTTTCAGCTATGTCCCCATTTTTGTAGCATAACGCACTAGTTTGCATTCGGCCTACCACTAAAAATCCTAACGATTGCGCAATATTGTAAACTACAGCAGTCTAACAGGCCAACAGAAGTTTGCAGATAGATTTTCTCAAGTTTCCTTTGCCTGCTGAGATCATGGTTAAGATCAGGAAAGAGCAGAGAGCTTTTAGTATTGAACATTTCCTCACTAGCAACTCATTTTGTAAGTTTTGAAAAAGGTACGGAAATACTATTAAAGTTCTCTTAAGGACTTCTTTGAAGTCAGGGGTGGAAATGGTCCATCAGTTAGGACCTATAGAGAATCAGAACTAAAAATTCATTGTCAAAACGTCCACTTCAGGCCAAACACACACCGTTCGCACCCCTTTAAACGTAACCAGAGTGCAGAATTCAGTAGATGAGACTCATGAGACGTACGTCTGTCAGTAGACAATGCTTTCAGCAATGACTTTCCTACATCTCAACGACCCGCATTCTCAAGGCATATCTTCATCTACGGCTGTACCAATTTCCCTTTCGCGAAGCTATCAGAGGATAACAACGTGTTCATGATTCCTCGACCGTTTGAAAAACGTGAACATTTCCTCTATGATATTTGGTTCCTTGGCAAATCCCATGTTCACTTTTCAGGTTATATCAACTCCACAAAGGCTGTCTACTAGGGCAACCTCCCCCTCCCCCGTTAATTGTCTCTATAAACAGCTCCATACTGTAAGGTGTACAGTGTGTGTCGCTTTGAGTACTCACGGTTGAGTGGATCCTTGTGTTTGGTAACAACTGAACATTGCGAACGATGCGTTCAAATGTGTCGAGTCCAATGGAGGACATAGAAACCTGGGGTGGCTCGTGGGGCTAAAAAGTGGACGTGCACAATTAAGCTATCGCATGCTGAAGATAGTCATGGCCATAGTAAATGAGACGGTGTATAATTTTAAGATTCGGGTTGATGAGGCAGGACCTCGTGCTTTGATTTTCATTCTTTTTACTTGTCGCTTTAATTTCTAGATCTAAATTTGTTTGTTAGCTAAACATCAATTTCGTTCATCCTGTATTATAAGTGAACATTCAAGTAGTAACTTTCACTACTCCACTACAAAACCACCCAAGGGCACAACTAATAGGACGGTCATGTTCACCTCCCTTAGGTTCACGGTCACAGAGTCACTTAAAATAGTGGCAAGACAGACAATGAACCAATCACAATTCACTTGAGCACTCCGTTGGATTGCTACTGGGCTCACATAATAATATTGGCAAAGAATAGTGTACGGTCTATCGCATTTATTTTTAGACAGCCTACTGTAGGCTATGTTTCGGCACTATTCGGCAGGAGCACATTTGAGATGTGCCGTCTTATTAATACTAATGTACCGCCAAACTCGCTACGAGTGTCGTCATCGTTTGGGTTATCCCCCAAGAGCGATAGGTCAGGTTACACTGTTGAATATCCTATTACGTTTAGCTAAAACGTGTGGACTTTGGCATGACATAGATGTTTTACGGCGCTATAGACACAGAAATGACAGTTATGGTGCCAGTGAGGATCTTGTTTTGATATAATATTTGGCTAGTGTTTGTTTCTGGCTTCTTTTATTTTATGATAGAAGGTGTTTTAAGTAATAGAAAATTACAACATTTTGGGCGGCACTGTACGACCGTGCTCTATGGACGAACCGCGCCAGATAGAAACCTTTGATTCTCGGAATTCCAGAATTTTAGAACAAATTTAACTCTGTTGGAGAAAAGAAATATTGTTTAAAAGTTACAGGAATTGAAGGAATAGATTTTTAAAATGAAAGGACAGAAAAAAACAACTAAACTGAACCAATAATTTAATGACTGTCCCCACAAGATCTTTTAAATTGGCGCATTTTGCATTTATAGGTGGTTTTTATAAAAGCTCTTTCCGTTTCCGAAAACAAGTTTATTCTTTGCGAATTTTAGGTCTAACAAATTCCTTTTCAAGGAATTGTATCACTTCCAAACTACACAATTTTAGTACAATTTTTGTTGCGAGATATTTAGAAAAAAAATGTTGTACCGTTGTTGTTTTTTTTATCTCCCTGTATAAGAATGAGAAGTATTAAAGGTTACGGTGGTTTCTGCTGTGACCGATGAGATCAATTCCGGAAGATAAACGTTTGCCAAGTTTTGAACATTTAAAGGCTCCATTTCAACTTGTGTACTGCCCAGGCAAAGTTGTATCTTTAATACTGCTGTAAGATCATATGTCAAGACGCAAAAGGCCATCACATACATCAATCTACACCAGTGTTATTTAATCCCCAACATCCTACTACTACTACTACTGACACTAAGCATGGTATTGCTCGTCACCCCTGTGTAGTGCCCTATTTTCAAGCTGGGGTTATCGTTTCTGTCCTAAAAGGTCACACCTCATTGCCTACCCTCTTGAATGACAGGTCAACGACAGACGCTTTCCATTACCGAGAGCTTCTGTTCATTAACGTGGTTCAACGGAAAAGTGTACTGTACTTAGTCCTGTTGAAACTTGTGTAAAATCATTCTCCTCAGCAGCCGTAAAAACAGATTCTCACCCGCTGGCCTGGCTGTGCTGACACCAGCAGTCGACAGGGTTGTGACGTCACGTTGGCGGGAGATGACATAGTCCTGGTCTGGTTCTCACTAAGCACTATGAAGGTGGAACAGCTGGGGGCTGACGTCATCACCAGGGGCAACAGAAGCACGACCACGAATGATGTTCAGGTGAGGGTTTGGATATTCAAAAGTAAACACACACACACACACACACACACACACACACACACACACACATACACACACACACACACACAAACAACAAACAAACAAACAAACGAACAAATGAACAAACAAACAAACAAACAATAAAAAAACCCAGCAAGAAAAAAAACAACTCCTGGTTGTAAGCGTTTGACCCACACAGTTTAAGAAGGCGGGCTGATCAGCCTTCGTGGGTCATGGCTAAATCATGCAGTCAAATACGACACAGACACCCTATTAGACAGATGGAGATATTTGATTACCCAGCTACCCTACCCCTCGCCCCTTTTTTCCTGTTGCCCAAACATCAAGAGACCTGGGACTAATGTTTTGCTGCCTGCAACTGTAAACAGATTAACAACAACACTACAAATATCCAAATTTCCCAACATTTTTCTAATAAATAAATAAAATAAATAAGTAAATACATAAGTAAATAAATACATTGAAAAAAAAAAATAAATAAATGGGAGGTTCTTTACCTTGCAGGTCTGTGGTCGAGTTCTCCTGTTGGTAAACGTGCACAGCAACATCTGTGGAGGAAAACAGTACGCTCAAATAATTTACTTTTTTTAAAATTATGTGTTCTGGAACACTGCAAAGGATGAGAGAGATAGATCGAGAGAAGGAGATGGAGAGAGATAGATAGATCGAGAGAGAGAGAGAGAGAGAGAGAGAGAGAGAGAGAAAGGGGGGGGGGTAGACAGACAGACAGACAAAAAAATACACAGACAGACAGAAAGGCAACTAGTTAGAAAGAGAGACAACAAAGGGAGATGAAAAAGAGATCTCGAGAATGGATGGAGAGAGAGAGAGAGAGAGAGAGAGAGAGAGAGAGAGAGAGAGAGAGAGAGAGAGAGAGAGAGAGAGAGTGAGTGAGAAAGAAAGAGAGAAAGAGAGAGAGAGAGACAGAGGGCCAGAGAGAGAGAAGGGGGAAAAAGAAAGAGATGAGAGAGAGAAAGAATGAAAGAGAGAGAGCGAGAGAGAGAGAAAGAGATATGCAGCGTTACAAAAAGCACGTTTAATCACATCACACACATTTTTATTGATCCCAGAAGGGCAATTTAGTTTACAATGGCAAACACACATACAAAAACATATTCCAACAAAAATACATACACATATGCATACAAAAATACCCAAAAGTACACCAATTACCCCCCCCCCCCCTAAAAAAAACACCCCAGAGCAGTGCTACTGACTGAAGTTGTCTTTAGGCCATTCCCAAAGGGGGAATTTTAACTTGTTTTTATGCACAGTAGAATTGTAAACGGGCTGATTTATCAAAGTCATGCTCATACTGTTCCGGAACAACATAGGGACAACTGCTGCTTTTTCTTTCCTCATCCTTTCTTTCGTAATTTTTATTCTATTTCTTTTGTATGTTTGTCACTCTCTTGTGAACTGCTATTTCCGGGGTGCCTTGAAAGTCGAGGCAGACTTTGTGCTGTTGAGGCTAGAGAGGTGAGCAGACTAAATCTGATATTCCGGTTGGACTTCTTTGTTGACATCCTCCTCTTGACACTTATATGTACTTATGCAGTTGCGAACGCCGTAAAGCCTTATTAAAACAAACAAACACCAATTGAGAACAATTTCACAACCATGACATGGATGGTCGTCACTTTGCAACGCCCTGTTTGTTGAGCTTGGATTGTCGTGTCTTGCTCAAGGACACACCCCAGAGACCACCCGTGTCACCGACATTTGTTTGACTTTACTCTTGAGTCTACACGCACTGTTCACTTAGCCACTAGAGCTCCCCCCACCCCTCCCAGCTCTAATTTCAAATTGTAGATGTGATACGCACACTTCTATCAACACAACATAGAACATTTAGTATACCAGAATCGCTTGCTAAATATTTGTAAGTTGTTCTCTTTCTAAACACTCATTCAATGTTCTATTTTATATAATTATTGCTATCATTGTTATTACTGTTATTATTATTTGTATTATTATTATTATTATTATTATTATTATTATTATTATTATTATTATTATTATTATTATTATTATTATTATTATTATTATTATTATTATTATTATTATTATTATTATTATTATTATTATTATTATATCATTGTATTATCATTATTATTATTATTATTATTATTATTATTATTATTATTATTATTGATTTAAAAATACGTCCGTAGTAGAAATAACATAACACTATTAATATAACAATACAGATATGCATTCATTGTAGCCCATCTAATATCTATTTGCACGATCCCTGCAGTTTTGGACTAACCTTTGCTTGTGATTGTGTCCGGATCCCTCCATTCAATATTCAACCCACAGTACAGGCCCTGTTGTTGTTCATGCTGCCGGAGTGAAAGATATCGCCAATGTCAAACATTAACTGTGTGTGTCAGTGAATATTGAATTAATTTTTTTAAACAAAAACAACAAATAAACAAAAACAAACAAAAAACAAACAAAATCAAAACAGAAGCAAAAAAACAACAACAAAACAACAAAGAAAGGCGTAACGTATTCCTTTCATGAAGTCATCGACCAGAATTGCTCAAAATTAGAAAACTCAGGATTTTTTAAAAAACTTTTTTTTGTGGGAAGGTTCATTTTAATTTTGGTTCCTTTTTTTTTGCCTTCTTTAAAAAAAAAAGGAAACAGAGTAGGGCTTATTAATAAGAACACGAATGCAGCAAATGACAACATCACTGAACTGAACGAGCTCCTATAGGCCGTAGACCAGCGCATAATATTATTAGATTCAAATGAAGAGGAATTATAAAAACACACCACAAGACTAAATAGGGAATGTAAACACCTAATCATTAAAAATCTCCATTTCAAAAACAGAAGTTATGAAGGTCAGCAGAAACCCAGAGTCTCTCAACATCCTTGTTGACACAACACAACTCCAACAAGCAGAGGAACTCAAATATTTGGGAAGCGCCTTCACATATATGGACATACAAATAAAATAAGGAACTAAGAAGACAAAAATCAGTGACCTACCAGCTAGCACCCCTACTCATTCACTAACACATCCCAATTAAAGTGAAATCCCAGCTTGTAAAGAGTATCTTCATACCTAAGTTATACGAATCTTAACGTACCATTGTTAAACATGGTCCCTAAATTAAGCACAAGAAAGAAAAATCAATGTGTGCGAAATGAGTGTGTCTCCGCAAAACCACCAATGCCACCTGAAAAGACCTCATAAGAAACGAGACCATACGTCTACAAACCGGAATACCACCAATTATGAATTTCCTTGAGCGTCAAAGAGTCAAGTGGTTCGGACATCTAATCAGATTGCTCCAGAAACAACTTACGGCAAAAGCTACCACACCTGTGAATATCGCTTAAAATCTAGAGGAGACCAAAAAGGAGCTGGATAGATGTGGTTAAAAAGGTCATGGAACAACATAAATAAAGTATCCGATGGGAAATCGTCAGTGTCTGGCATTTTCGAAGGAAATAATTCAATATCAAAGCCGTGCAAGATCAGAGTCACGCACATTTCAGTAATATTTTTATTTGACTTCCAGTTACCAATACCATCCAAAGATTTGATTAGTCTCTCCTCTTCACTGAACTTCAAACCACATTTTTCGTGCCTCAATATGAAGTTTTCAATGATAAGTATGTCCTCGCTACCTGTTTGAGTAGTACAACACAGTCGTAACAGTTACTGTAATAGTAGTAGAAGTAGCAGCAGCAGCAGAAGCAGCAGCAGCAGCAGCAGCAGCAGCAGCAGCAGCAGCAGCAGCAGCAGCAGCAGCAGCAGCAGCAGCAGCAGAAGAAGAAGAAGAAGAAGAAAAAGAAGAAGAAGAAGAAGAAGAAGAAGAAGAAGAAAAAGAAGAAGAAGAAGAAGAAGAAGAAGAAGAAGAAGAAGAAGAAGAAGAAGAAGAAGAAGAAGAAGAAGAAGAAGAAGAAGAAGAAGAAGAAGAAGAAGAAGAAGAAGAAGAAGAAGAAGAAGAAGAAGAAGAAGAAGAAGAAGAAGAAGAATCCACCTTGAATAAAACCATGCAGCAGGCGTCGCTGTAAGTCTTGTTCATGAAGCAGACACGCGCACACTCTATCTCCGACTGCACCTGCACGTCTGTGGCCAGTGTGGGACCAATTCCTGTTCCGACAGAAAAAAAAAGAAACAATATAAACAAAACCGAAGAACCCCCCCCCCCAAAAAAAAACAAAAAAAAAAACAACGATTCGCTTATACATAATCAAATCTGCTCTGACGGCCAGTTGTATAAGACAATCACCTGTACAAACGATCGCTTCCGAAATATCCCTTTCGTATTTTACTTTTCTTTTTTTTTTACCATTTATGACACATTGCAGGACGACCACCTGTCTTTTTCACCAACAATAGATGGACGTCTAATACTCATAAAGTTTCGATTGTACTTCTGTTGTAACCATACAGAGGATTCTACTTGAAAGGTACACGGATAATCATAAAACAGTGGTCAACTGAGAGAAAATACAATCCCCGATTGTATTGGGGGTTTTTTTTGCTATCTGAGCAACCTCACCGAAAACCTGGCACGCAGGTGATCCCACCTCCTTAATTAATAGCAACTATTTCCACTTCTATTCATGATAAGTATGGCTTATTTTAATCAAAATCAAGACAAATACACAACCTTTAAGATTATACAAACAACTCCAAGTGCCCCAAAGAAATTTTATTGCTGAGAGTCTGATTTCACCACGTCGTGGCTCACAACATTAGAATTCTCCACACTATCACGTGATTGACCTGTCAAGCCTGTGCATGCTGTGTGGTTATCTCCGCAGAGCTGTTCATGACGTAACGGGCACGGAGAGAGTGGCCGAGGACGACAGTATTAATTATTATCACCTGTATAAAGTTCAGGTCAAGCGGCATCTTCTCAGCGCAGATGAAGGGGTGTTATAATACCCCCTTTGTTCATGAAGGTCAGAAAAGTGTGTGTGCGTCTGTGTGTGTGTGTGTGTGTGTGTGAGTGTGTGTGTGTGTGTGTGTGT
>NW_004797478.1:840666-877854 GCF_000002075.1 Aplysia californica | reverse complement strand
CGAAGAAGAAGAAGAAGAAGAAGAAGAAGAAGAAGAAGAAGAAGAAGAAGAAGAAGAAGAAGAAGAAGAAGAAGAAGAAGAAGAAGAAGAAGAAGTGGAATTTTTAAAAATATCCTACATATAATGTGCTATCCCGTTAGGATACAAAATCTGAGCGTTGAACACTCATTTAAAATAGACAGTACTTGAACATATAAAATAATACAATATATTATTTGCTGAAGTAAAACAGAATGGCGGCAAATATGGTCTAAAAAACACTTGTTTTAAAACAGGTATTTAAACATATCAATATTTTAAAAGTTTTTATCAACTCTAGGTTTTAAGGCCAGAAATCAAAAAAATCTTGTGTCAAATGACTTATAAAAATTAAATAACCATTGACTACGACAACGTGATTGAGTATTATTTGTATAATACAGAGATTCGTCAACATCCCGGAGAAACACGCCAAAAGTGGATAATAATATAATGAATATCAATGTTTAAAGCCAATCTTTTGATTATAATCGTTTTGTTATGGGGGGGGGGGGAGTTATATGGGGCATTCTTTTAGATTTTGTCTCCTTATTACCCCCCCTCCCTTTTCCCATTACCCTCTCCCTCCCCTGTTGTAAACTGTTCTGGAAGATGGGACATAATAGCAGATCTTGACCACTGTCCTTGCCTACATAGAGAGTAGTGAAAATACAACCTCGGTGCTGTGTTGTTATCTCATTTCTTTAACCCGTTTTTTGCTGGGATGTTTATCTGCGTTTACACGGACAAGATAAATAAAAAGCGTTCTTTCAAGACGGATTCAAACAAAACCATGACAACATTACTCTTATTTAAGAGTTAGCAAGTGTACAAGCGTACAAGCGAAAACATCTTCTAAACCTTCCTCTATTAGCCAATAGTAATACCAATTTGTAACGACGTGGTGGAATAGGTTGCTTGCAAATTTTGCGGGCAAGAGGACCTATTAGTATTGTCATAACATTTGTTTATTTGTCATGCTTTCGATTTTTGAAAAAAGGACAACCCATCTATCTTGAATAGAAGTCGAGATTTTGGGACTGAGGGAGGTGGCAGTCGCCTAACCCTTCCAACCCCATGCGCGTATATTTTCAGCAGCGTTTGTACCTCCCTCCGTCCCAAGAGCGTATATTCTCAGTTTCGGGGGGTACCGAATTTGCGCATTTTTCTAAATTATCTTATCTAACTAAACTTTAATTTTCATAATATTTGTTCATTTACCTTTAAATAATGCTAGATGTTATTATCTAAACCTCATTACGAAGATACTACATCACTTTTTAGAATGCATGCCTCTTTTTCTGAAATATCGTTGTATTGGCTGGGACTGGGGTTAGGGAGTGCACAAAAATGGCAGGGGCTGGAAGGGCTATAATCAGAGGTAAAATTAGAGAGAGATTGGCCACCAATTTTGGAGGATTTCCAGAACTTGGGTGTCCTTGGAAACTGCAAACTTACGTAAATTTGTACATTTTTCAGTATAATCCAGAGATATATATTTACACGCTGTTGCACCTCCACACACAAATTCGATAAAAATTGCCAAAGGGGTGAAAAAAAAATGCGGGTCTCTTGATTTCATTATTTTGACGATCGGCTGATTTCCCCATCATGCCTCACAAATAGCAGTGAACCAGTTTCGGGGGAAACAAGCAAAATATACATGCCTCGACACAGCAGTGAAGATGTTAAGCATTACGAGCGTTTAGGCTCAAGTGCCTTTTCTAGTTCTTTCTTTTATTTTTTGAGTGGTTGTTGACATAGCTCAGGTTGTTGACATAGCTCAGGTTGTGACTTCCTCAGCCCTTATCAGTTGTTCTTTTGTTTTGCTTGAAACAGTGTTGTTTCTGTAGATTACATTCCACATCCCCATTGACATATTTAGATTAAACTGAGGTGCGCCTGCGTTTTGAAAAGTGTACATTAGATCAAGTTACAAACAATAAATGGTCCCGTTTCCCTTTCAGTAAGACTTTTTTTCTCTTCTTATTACTTTTTTTATTTTTTATTTATTTATTTTTTTTTTTATTTTTTTTTTTGGGGGGGATAGCTCTTGTTCAGGGGTCTGTTAATCTTCTTCATAATATGGGGGATTTTAGTTCAAACACCATTAAACTTTCCAAAAAATGCTACATCTAATATTCCTTCTGTATTAAATTGTTCTATTATTATGCTAACTGGAGAGATGAGACTGAAAGATCAAAGTTTTTGTTGTCGTTTAAAACTAGAGCTGGAGTTTGCTCGATTAACCGAAGGCTTGCGAGCAGCGGACGGCTTGCGCCAGGGGTTTGCGAGCAGGCTTGTGTTTTCCTTTGTCTGCCGCTCGCTGCCAGGGGAACTTCCGGTGAGTTGTGACTCGCAGGCAGGCTTACTGAACTGTGTCGCGACGTCACGACACAGTTCAGCAAGCCTGCCTGCGAGTGGCTGTGGGCTCAGTACATAGAAGATTTTGGTTATTTGCGTTGAGAAGCTTGCACAAAAAGTGCAAGGTTGCTTTTTACACTCGGGTTGTAAAGAAAACTGCTCTATTCTAATCACTTTAAAATTAATAATGGATCTGCTATTCTTAAGACACAAAGGCTGTTTTTTTCTTGTTTTTTTTAATGTGCACGAGTCAAGCGCTTCGTCTTCGCACGCAAAAAGACCTCAGTTCGATTCCAGTAGGGGGAGAAATAGTTACTGAGAACCTACGTCTTTCTGCTGAGGCGTTGTTCCCTCTCAGCCCAGGTTGCCCCTGACACTGGGTTGAAGTAAACCTAGCCCGTCTCATAAATATTCTACACTTGTATTATGTCGTTGGGAGTGTAAAACATCTACAACATAGGCTACATACATACGATACAAAAGCCAATCACAACGACCCATGGAGTTGTCCATTCTAAGATAATAATCTAAGTCTACTCATATTACAATGCCACGCATCTTCTCATTACATCAACTCGTTCAGCTGATCAAGAGCGGGAAGTTAAAAATAGCTTCGGCTCTCTACGTATTGCACCAAAACAAGCACAGCCTCTCCATTCTTCCACAGTTCAGAGTTCAAACTGCGAGCGGTCTTGCGAGCACGAGCGTGTTTGTTACCAGGGTACAGCTCTGTTTAAAACTACAGCGAGGTCGGCTCAAACCGAAATCCGCGGACCGACGGGTTTCCTTCGGTTTAGCTGTGTTTTAAGTTTAGAGAGACTGCTCAATAAGTGAAAGGAAACAAAAGCGGGAATTTAATGTTCCTTCGATTTACCGCTGTTTTTGGATTCACCGTATTCGATTTAACCGTTTTTCGTTGTACTTCCATTTGACCGATGGGGCACGGGGTCTCTCATAGCTGCTGTGACAGTGTTTACAACGGTGGCTGTTGATGGTTAGGTGACTACTGATTCTCTCCTACTTGTGAAAAAGACCAGGTGATAGTTTTGTGACTCCTGATTCTCTCCTACTGGTTGTTAGGATGAGACCAATTGATAGACTTGTGACTCTGGAATCTCCCTGATCACTTGGTCATAGGGAAAGACAAAAGATGAACAAAAAGAAGTACGGAATCGAGACAAAGAACAGGGTAAAGATCTAGAGGATGACCAGAAAGAAGACAGTGGGGGGACAACAAAGAGCAGATGGGTACAGCCTGACCACAGAAAACAGCTGATAAAACAGTGTGGAGGTCGCTGTTGAAAGGCTACACCCTGCAGTGGATGAACAATGCCTAGAAAGAAAGAAAAGAAAAGAAACAAAAGAAAGAAAGAAACAAGGAAAGAAAGTGCGAAAGAAAGAGCGAAAGAAAGAGCGAAAGAAAGAAAAAAAAAAGTAATTTTGTATGTCTATGATTGTGTCAGGGGATATTTGGGTGACTCCAAAATCACTCATAATACAGACGGTAGAGAAAGAGGGGATTGAGTGAGGGATGTGGGACAGGAGAACTAGAGGTGGATAAAGAGTAACATGGACTAGCTGGGTGTGGCAGGATGTGGAACTGCAGCTGGTGATCGTGAAGGATGGAGGATTATTACACGTTATATAGAGTGCCCATTGCGGATGGGATCGGGTTTGGTCGGGTCTGATCGCGGGGTTTTTTCAGATCGCGAGTCGGGCAATCGGTTTGTGCGTCGATAGCTTCCTTGTGACCTCAATCTGGCTAGCAAACCGAACTGATCGTGCCAATGGACACTAAGTATTAACGTCTGAGCCAAATATGACACCTTCAGGTTCAGTTTCTGTCGTGGGGTTTGATGATAATTTATAGACATTTGAATCTCGTATACCATGTGGTGGTGTAATCTTTTGTCCCTTGCCCATTTCTATAAGATTTGCGCCAATTGGTTAGAAGAAAAATGCACGTATGATAGAGTCCAATAGTGAATTACGTACATAATTATTATAATGTGTAACGATTACAGATAGAGATTCAAGTAATGTGGATGTTATTCAAGGATTTGAGAGCATTGATGATATTAGACATGATGTGGTGGTGGGTGATGGTGTGGGACTGCGTTTAAGTAATGTTAGCGTTAGTTCTTTCTTCCTGTGCTCCAGTGAGTCACGAGGGACGTGGGCACCATCTATCCCGTTCCCCACTAGAACTTTCTTTTAAAAAAATTAATGTAAATGCAGAGGTGTTAGTTGATAGTTAGGAGACACAAGAGAATCACATACGTTATCTTTAGTGATGTCCATGGGGCTGGATCTTGGTGGATATTTGACACTTTTTAAAAGTAGATGTTGTACCCCCTCGTGGACACAGTTCAGATAAATTAGGAAGTGCGGCTTACCCTGACTGCCATGGATAATTCGGGCTGAGAGCGACAGAGCGTCCTAGCGAAACGACTGAGATAATAGATAAAAGTTCTTCCCTTTCAGGAATCGAGCTGAGGTCTTATTATTAATATTATTATTATTATTATTATTATTATTATTATTATTATTATTATTATTATTATTATTATTATTATTATTATTATTATCATTATTATTATTATTATTATTATTGTTATCAATGTCTCATACCTGTACTGTTGTTTCCAGGAGGTGTTTGGTTGACCCCTGACCCGTTGGTCCCCGTGGTGTTGTCCACTTTTGCGTTGGAAACAGTCAGACAGACGGATAGCACCACAATAACTGTAGCAGCTCGACTTCTCATTGAGACGGTTCCGAAATCCATCGCCAACTGTTGTATTAGAAACGAATTCGTGGACCCCTCTCGTGGTAAATACAGTAGAACCTGTCCTAGCGGTCACCTGTCTAAGACAACCACCTGTTCAAATGACTACTTGTTTCTTTACCTCTTTCTTTTTTTTAGAAATTTATATTTTGATAATGCTGTCTAAAACGTGCATCCGACTAAAACAATCACCTGTACAAATGAATACTTGCCATTTTCTCCGTGACATCTTCAGAATCTATTTTATTATGGAAAAATTGTCTAAAACGCCCACCTGTCTAAGACAATCACCTGTACAAACGACTACACTTTCTCTCAGGCGTTAAAAAACAATCTATATGATTATAACATTGTTTAAAACGCCCACCTGCCTATGACAACCACATGTAAAACTCACCACTTCCCACTTCCTTATTGGGCTTTTCTAATATAAAGCAATCACTTTCCTTTCTTCGACAATGGGTGGCTATCTTGGACAAATTCTACGGTAGTATTTGCCATGAGTAAAGTACATGTAGTCTATATAAAATGGCATTTGTGATGGGGTTTGATCAATTATTCACAGTTTTGTCCTTTTGCAAGGTAAAATTCCAGTGGTTGATACAATTTATGTCATATTACAAATAATAGTTGTAAAGCGCATAGAGCATGCTCTTGAGCATGGATATGCGCTATATAAATGCAATTATTATTAATTATTATTATATTTACATTTGGCTTTATCATGTAGCCCGAACAGCTGCTCCGTGTAGTTCACACACACACAAAACAGTTATTTATTTGCAAGAATTCTTCCCCTCTTGGCGACTCTGTTTCAATCCGTGAGTTTCGAGCGCCGTAAAACTCTTACCAACAAAACAGTCAATTACGTTGCACTGGTCACCAACTGCGTAGTATAATTTTAACGTGCTATCCTCGTTCATTCAGCGGGTAGTCCAATGATGTCCAATTTATAGTTTTCCGTCTTCAGCTTTCTCGTTCTGTTATCTTCAACGAGTCTTCGCCAACTTCTCCAACAATGTTGTTATCAGGAAAAGTTCACATGACAGCGTGTGCAAACAGGATGCGATTTTTCGACATTTATAGCCTGGTAATGACGTTATCTCGTACTGAAATTTTAATGTTCATTTCCAAGTAAGAAATAATAGGCAGACGTATCGGCAAAGACTGCACTTGACTTTAGTCATTCTTTTCTTCTGCGTAACGATGGTTTCGGTTTTCACCCTTTAAAAAAATTAGTTTTGTTGTTGTTGTTTTGATTTTGTTATCATAAATTTATAACCCCCCCCCCCCCCTTTTTATTCCAATATCCACGAAAAAACATGTACATGTATATGGACTTTCTTAAAGCTAGGATCCTGGAAAAATATTTTTTTTCTTATGTGAAACCAATGATTGATGAATCAGAATTGTTTCATGCCTCCATCAACACAAATTAGATCATTTAAGAGGAGGGCTTCATATACTGATTTTGTGTGATACGGCATCTTTAAAAAAAATTGAAGTACACGACACTACCTCTTCTGAATCGAACCCTAGCATTTTGCGTAAAACGTCGAGGAGCCTAACCATTACAGCCGTGACACTGAGGTCGATGTCTTCAATCCTTGTTGAGACGTGGGTGTTAACGTATTGATGATACGAGAGCTTTCACTTCTGACCTTTTGGAGGGGTTGAGTTTAGGAGAGAAAGAGAGGAAGAGAGAGAGAGAGAGAGAGAGAGAGAGAGAGAGAGAGAGAGAGAGAGAGAGAGAGAAGGGGGGGGGAGGGGAAAAGAGAGAGAGAGAGAGGGGGGGGGGAGGGGAAGAGAGAGAGAGAGAGAGAGAGGGGGGGGGGTGGCGGGGGAGAGAACCAGGCACCAGTGAGTTTTAATCACTTGTCGTTTGAGACTCAAACCGCTATCCTGTCTGCACCAACCAACATCTGCTGAGAACGAGACGATGTCCATTCGATAGATCTCTTAAAACAACGACTTTCTCCTTACATTCTGTACACTTGTTGAACTGGTCAGCTCACCGTTCATCTGCCCTACATTAGGCCGGTCCCAGAGTGGCTCTGTAGGTCTGACCTGTAGCTGGCCTGGTGCACGCCGTGTGCGTGTCAGCACAGCCGCACTGTGGGTTGGCGCCTGTGTCTCAGCGAGCGCGAAGTACACTCGCTGCGTCTCAGCACAGCCGCACGTGTTGACGCGTGTAGGTGTGCAACTGACGGGTCTGCCTTGCTATATTTAGGTACTGTGTAATCCAAGACCAATTATACCAAGACGGGACAACTCTTCTTTACGTCGTGTGCCAAGTGCAGCCCCTCCCCCCCCCCCCCCCCCACACACACACACAAACACACTTGCAGCTGCGCGCGGCGATAGTTTACATTGGTTACAATGCAAGGCTAGATCTAGATCTAGAATCTAGAGAAGCACACCTAGGTCTAGGCCTAGGCCTTGGCCTACGACAACAGTTGAAACTAGGTCAACCTCTTGATTCGAAGTTTCAAAGTATGATAAAGTGCATTTCTGGGTGATTTTGTGGCCAAGTGTTGATGCTAGCATCATTATTTAATAGTACAGCACCTAATAATACTTACTTCTTGTTGATTTTGATGATCTGTAAAGAGTTTAAGTCGAAAATAAACACGAAGCGAGGCGACACATGTCCGCCCTTTTTACAACACTGTTGAATAGCACGTCTGAGGCATCGCGCAGCTCAGCTGACAAAAAACAGACGACACAGCGACGCTGCTTTAGCACACGATAATGTATACATTCATTTGCACGGTGCGAGCCAGGCGAGCTACAGGTCAGACCTACAGAGCCGCTCTGGGACCGGCCTTACAGTGTTGAAAGCAATGACAATACGTCGACAACAAATTATAGAATGTTCAGACTACTGATACGTCTTTCGCCAAGAGAGTGCTGTATGAATTTAACAATAATAAGCTTACATAATGATATATATGACAATATATGTTATTATATTCATTATTTCCACGCACCTCCCCCCCCCCTCTCCCTCTCCCTCTCTCTCTCTACCACTTCTGGCTTTAGTGTTCCCTTGTCTCTGGCCGTTGCGATTTGTACTCACCGCTCCTTTAAATGTTGAGACATGTATGTACGCACTTTAGTTTTTATAGCCTGTGTATATCTAGATTCTTGCCAGTTATTTTTGTGAATGTTCCTGAGGAAGCCCGTTGAGGGCGAAACGTTGAACTGTGTATAATATATATTTTCTGGAAACACAACAAGGTGTTAACTGTTTTAATACCTTCTTTATATAATGATATATATGACAGATGACATTTCGCTACGTCAAAATTACAAAGTTCTGTCTAACATTTTCGGCCGTTTTAGAGTTACCCGGACCAATACCTCAGAAACCCAATGATATATCTGCCCTATCAAAATCGTAAGATTATTCGGAGTCCCATTTAAGATTTTCTAAGAATTACATATGAAAAAGCTTGACATATGAAACTCAATTTATTTACGTTTAACTTCTCAAAACTAGATACTAAGCAGACAGAACTTTGTAATTCTAAGGCAGCACTTTGTATAACGAAAATTCACGCTCAACTGTGAGCTCTATGCGCTTTGTAATCTTTATATTATAGTTTTACCCCAGCAGACCTCATAGCATTCTGAAACAATTTTAACTTTCTGGGCAGATAACAGTGCAAGCTTCCATTTTACAGGAGCTAAAACACTACAATACTCTCAAGATCTTTCGATGTCTATGATCAGGTGCCCATTCGCAACCGAATGCAGTGGGAAAATTCGTGTAAAGTACCTTTCTCACGGAAACAACGTCGGGCCTGAGGCTCGATCCCCGAACCTGCAATCTCCCGACCAACAGACCACTGACACCACAATAATTGACGCGCTGGACGAGACAAGCCCTGAAAGCGTTTTACGATTGTTCTGCCACATCCCTACCTCAGAATTACAATGTTCTATCTGACATTATTGGCCGTTTTGAATCACAAAGACCATGAGGTCAGAAATTGAATGTTCTGTCTGCTCTATCAAAATTGGATTATTATTCGGAGTTGTTATCAAGATTTTCAAAGAATTGCATTCGAATAAGCTTGATATGTTGTGAAACTCAAATACTTTGACATCAAATTTCTCAAAACGAGGTACTGAGCAGATAGAACTTTGTAATTCTCAGGTACAAACGTGTCTTTGGACCAGGGCAGAACACGGGCATCTTTCACTGTGTCTCGTAATGAAGTGTGTAATTTTCAAAATGTTGTTTGTACATGTGGCACGTAATTGAAGTGCTTGAACTGAGGAACTGTTCTCCAGTCATTAAGCTACATTATGATAGTTTGGCCTTATGAGGAGTCTTTCGAGGGAAGGGGGTGGTTAAACCTTTATGATATGTAAGGGCTGTGACTATTAAGCGCCCCTCTGTAGATTCCTTTGAGTTTTTACGAGGTAGACAAAGGTGAAAGATTGAGATTTTCATGTTAAGAGATGGAGGTTGGTGGGTGTCAATGCTTTGTCCTACGTATTCGCCTTTCCATTATGACTGTCCGCCTTTCTTTTTCTCCACAGCAAATGAACCTGGTATGGTGTTAATGTGTTTCTTTTCACCAAAAAACCCACCCCTAAAACAAAAGAAAGAAACAAACAAACACACCCCCCCCCCACCAAAATGACCAAACGCAAAAAACGTTTGCCTTACAATTGCTCATTGTTTAGCTTTAAAGCTCATGTCAACACTGTAAGGAGGGGATATAGAAAGGTGGAACTTCCGACTTTAAAGGCTATAATCTGTGATAGGATCGAGCGGAGTGGACAAACGAGCTGGGTTTTTTTTACAGACTATCCAAAACAACCTTAATTCAGAACGAAAATTTAGGAATTCGATCCATGGCCATGCTTTCCGTAGTTCAGTATTTAAGCTCAGCTGTTCCATTTTTGTACACAGCTAATTTTGTTGGGGGGGGGGGGTCAGCATTTAAAAAACTTCCCAATTACTTACGATTTATTTAACCACCTTTATAGAAAACTAACAGGAAAACATATTATTAGAAATAAATGCTTTATGCAATAAAATACAATTTGATCTTAGATAATAAGCATTTGCTGGGGTGCTGTAGATGTACTCGTATGTTATGAATGTAAACAAAGGAGGAACCGACACTCTAAGGGGGCTGGACCACTCTCACGTCATGATTCCCAAGCTCTTGCCTGCTGTTTTTTAATTTCTTTTTTAATTTCTCGCTGCTGGTCAAGGATCAAACCCTCTAGGTCTGTGGCATCTCCCGATCTTCAGCCCGTGAATGTACACGCAATGCCACGGAGACTCCAGTGGTAATAGCAAATGCGAAGCAAAATAAATCTACTACAACTTTTGAGGGAATGTCTTATCTACTTTCTGTTTTATTTTTAGCGGTCCTTCTCTCATTCGTCCACAGCCAGCTCTAACTTTTCTCTGCCATTACTGCAATGTTCATAATAGCTGCATTTTTTCCCCCTGCCTTTGAGGAAAAGTGCCCCAGCAGTGTGAATATTGAGGCCTGGACAAACCCCTTCTACTGGAATGACCTTGGAGCTATAACCCTCTTCTTGGAGTTGATTAGAGATACCTTCATGTTGTGCCCATATGAACTGGTGCTGTGCATCTATTCTACTTTCGTATGGAACAGTTAGCTGGATTAGGAAGAGCTTGGCATCAGTTCCTGACCAGAGAAAGATATCTGGTTTGAGACCTGTTCTCTTGATCGTGGGAGATGTGCTGCTAGATCCGAATCCTTTGCTGGTCCTAGAAGGTTTCTTCTCCTTGAGAGGCAAGACACTTGCTTTCTACATACCCATTTGTTCTTCTTCTCCGCTGTTGCAATTATTATTACTCACGTCTGACCCTAGAACTGTAAGAAACATTCTTGATTCCGCGGGAAGCATTTTAAAGTGCACGCTGCGGATTTCACGCGCTCAAATACTAACAAAATCCATCATGGTCTAGACAGAGTTAAAAGCCGCTCGTTCACACAGATAGCTACTGCCACAGAAGATTGTAAAGGAATCCAACCCCCTCCCAGTCCCCGTGCCTCTTAAATTATCCCTTTGCAACACTGGAACAACTCTAAAGCTAGTACATTAATTATTCACTTCACCAAAGTGTTCTGCCGACTTTGGCGACCTGGCTAGATGAGGTTCAGTTCTCATTAGTGAACCAGGAAAAAACAAAAATAAAAACAAAACGAGAAAAATAGACTTGTTAAGCGTTCGATGTCTGGGGTTTTACCATAACAAAAAAAATGTGATTCACAGGAATCTATAAACGTAACCATGGTTACGTAGTGGCCCTTTCAATATACAAGTAAATATAACCCTTTCATAAGCTAACATTTCCACATATATCATGAATTTGACTATATTTTTTCCGCTACACCCAAAATCGGCACTCCCTGCGCCCACCCCCTCCACATACATACACACACACACACACACACACACACACACACACACACACACACACACACACGCACACACACACACACGCACACACACACACACACACAACACACACTACACACAAACATTCTAATTTTACCACCTACATCTTCAAGCGAGCATTTATTTTTTTTTCCCTTAAACTTAATCCTTTGACTGACTTTCAAGATAATTATTCGAATATTATGAAAAAGGATAATTAGCTTTTCATGAGGAGGACAGCCCCACCCCCGGCTACTCACATCAACCCCACTCCCCAATGGTCATACCCAACCCACTCCTCAACACATCTTTTACCCTGCGAAGCACCCAACGACAAACGCATAAGCGTACATTGTATTTACTTCTTCACTGTATATTTACCCGCTCCATTCATGAATAATTACAAGGCATTGTTTGCGAATGGAATCCTGAGAACTCAAAACTGTTGAGGAATTCCATCGCTATGCCCATCCAGTATCTCTTGTTCTGAGTATGATAACCATTACGTGAAAGAAGAAAGAACCAAAACGTTGAGTCTATGGTGAAGTAAGTAGACGTTCTTACTTCACAAGCAGAAGACCCGAGTTCGATTCTCGCGTTTGAAGGAATGATGTGGGGGTACCTCAGTCTTTCTGCTAATACGTTGTATTCCTCTCAGATGTGAGGAAAAAAACACTTACATTGAAAAAAATATATATATAACGTGAATCTTAAAGGTGATAATCCTTTAGTACAAGACGATAAGTACGTTGTAAAGGCGGGCAGGAAAAGCAAAGACAGTTTTGTTTTTGTCAATTCTAGTGGAGAAAATAGTTTTAATTTCGTTTTTAAACAAATGAAATGCAAGTGTATGTTTAGGCCAACATCGACACGATTTGGATTAAACAGGAATATTTTCATCCTGCCAGGCTAACCCTACAGAGGTTCAGGGGATGCAACATCCGAGATACTAGATACAGCATTGAGGTACCGTGATGAAATCAGGCACTCGTCAAAATAATGAAATCGAAGTAACCGATATTTTCCCGCCGGTTTGGCAATTTTTAATGAATTTTTGTTACCAGTCTCAGATCTTTTTTTTTACTGAAACTGTTGATTAAAGTACAAAAATTAATGCAAATCTTCAGTTTTCAAAGACTCTCAAGCTTATGGAAGTCAACAAACTTTGGCACCCATTTTCTCGCTAATTTTTATCTTCGAAACCAGGTAACTCCCACCTCTTCCAATCACACATATTTCGAATTTTATTCAACGTCGAGACACAAATGTTTGCCGCCCGAGCTTCTTCAGCCTCTCTTATAACTACAATGTATTCCATAGCATTAGAACCCCCTAAATTTTATTTTCGTCCCATACCGGGCACTATTTCCTCATAAAGTCAATCTTGTATTTTTTATCGCCCGTTTTCTCAAAGGGAGTGTATACAGACCCGATAACCGGGAACAAAGTCACAAAGTATACAGACCCGGTAAGGGAACTCTTTTGTGATTTCGGAGAGTTTCCAGCGCCCTCTTGGCTCAGGGTAGACCTAGGTTCTTCTAGATCTATGGTCTAGATCTAGATCTAGGCAGACCAACTTAAATCTTTGATCTAGTTTCGCGGCTAGCCTAGATCTAAATGAAGATTGCGGATGTCTTTTTGATTAACGTTTTGGTGTTGGAGGAATCACAATTTGAAGAAAAGAACAAGTTACAATGTCACAATTTCAATCGAGCAGCCCCCCCCACCTCTCTCTCTCTCTCTCTCTCTCTCTCTCTCTCTCTACACACACACACACACACACACACACACACACACACACACACACACACACACTAGATTTCTACCGGGTCTGGGGGCTGAAACTTTCTGAAATCACAAAAGAGTTCCCCTACCTGGTCTGTATACTTCGTGACTTTGTTCCCGGTTACCGGGTCTGTATACACTTCGTTTCTCAAAAACCTGTTTTTACTATATACTTTATATTATGTGTCGGTTAAATTTTATATGTAGAATAGTTTTTAGTTGGTGGTGTCTGGGGTGTGAATTTTCACGGATGTTTTGCAAACTCGAATATGACCTCAGGAAAAAACGTATAAACATTTAAGCTGTTTACGAAAAATACATCTCGGGAGTTTGTAGATCTAATGTTTGTTAACATGCATGCAAAAACCCAAACAAAACAAACATATCGATTTCCGTGAAAAATAAGTGTGGTATCCATTACGTAAGACATGTCAATATAATCCAATATGGCCGCCGTAGCGATGAAAACGAAACTTTTTTCTCAAATTTGATTCCGGATTTTAAGACTATTTACTATGCTTGTTAAATATGTGAAGTTTTGGTCATATTGCTCCAGTAATAAGCGAGATAGCTTTCAGGTGTAGCTCCCCCCCCCCCTTCCTTTTACCTTTAACCGCTACAATCCAGAGGCCGGTGACAAAAGATTTGAACCCATGTACTCCTGTCGGGAGCGTATATATAGAGTACAAAAAAGAATTGTCGGCGTCGTCAGAGAACAATAATGTATCTCCAGCTCACAGCTCAGTCGTGAATTGGTGCCTGGTGTCAGAAGAACTCAGAGGTGAAATGGGAAACGAATGAACAGTGAACCGGGTTTTGTTACTTTGTTGTGGAAAGGGGAAACACGTGCGCGTGCGCGTGCCGGCTTACTCACACACGCAAACACACACACACACACACACACACACACACACACACACTAGTACAGATAGGGGGCGCATAGAGATATAGATATCAAGAAAGAGAGAGAGAGAGAGAGAGAGAGAGAGAGAGAGAGAGAGAGAGAGAGAGAGAGAGAGAGAGAGAGAGAGAGAGAGAGGTTTACAACCACAAACCTTTTTTGTCTTGTCATGGCCATGGTGAATGACCCGTCATGAAACCACGGATATCTGTTTCAATGAATATCTGAATCTTTCACGAACGCTTCAAGTCCTCACAAGTTCCGGTTGCTCATGAATGTCAAACTACTTCCAAGGAAGCCCGATGGTTAAATGGCCTCATTGTAAATTCCTTAAAGAAGTTAATGAAGGTCTGTTTTGGTGGATAGAAGGTTATCAACACCTCAGATGAAACGCGTAAAGCCAGAGAGTGATTACGCAGAACTCACAGAGTATGAGATAGAGACAGATGCAGCAATGGTAATGAATGTGTGGTTTTAAGCTACTTGGGGTTGTTAATTTCCTGATGTTTGCTCGTACAAATTTCGAGGACTTCAATTTCAATAGCATTATCACCTTTACAGCTTTAATGCTCTATATTGTTACACGAGAAAGCGAGTAGAATTGGGGTGGGCGGGGGGGGGGGGGGGGGGGGGGATCAGCAATTCCATAGGTACGAATTACGCCTGTCAAGTTGAAGATCCGGAGCTCTATCCCCGTTTGTTTGGGGTTTCTATCTCAAGTTACTGTACTACTCCGATTCAAGAAAAGATAAGGAACAAGCGCCTGGCGGCAAGGGTATAAATAAATTAGTCCCTTGTGAAAGTATCAAATGTTATGTATTTCTTGGGGAGGGGGGGGGGTTAACATAAAGAAGTAGTCCATTTGGGACGACTTCCTAGCAACATTCAAAATAAAATCCTACTCAAAATTTGAAGCCACCCTAGCCATTATGAATATTAGCGGTACCTTCGAAAATGGCACGCGGCAACCTGTCAGGCAAAGGATGACTCTATGTTCTTTGTTATAAAATGACCATGTACGTGAAATTCCAGCTCGCTGTGAGAATAAGATCTTACAGTCAAATATACTCAATTAGGGGTATAATTTGGGGGAGGGGGGAGATTAGTAAATATTTGAATTTCTTTGAGTGTACGCCTACAGTTTCGTGAAACAAAGGACAAAAAAGACAGAGTGTTGGCGGTTTTGATTTACTAAGACCATGAGGTCAAAACCCAAATGTTCTATCTGATCTATCAAGATCGTAAGAGTATTCGGAGTCTTTATTAGGATATTCAAAGAACTGCATTCGAAAAAGCTTGACAGGTTGTAAAAACTCAAAACTTTTTTGCGTTTAAATATCTCAAAACTAGGTAATGAGCAGAGAGAACTGTGTAAATGTAGGCAAGCAAAATAACAAAGAAAACAGATAGATACTTTTATCTCTAACTGAGCCATAGTATCAAACTATCCTCATACCCCCAGCCCCCTTTCCCGTCAACTCCCACCCTCATACACTCCCTTTTCCTCCCTTTTTACGGGTACAATCTGTACCCTGCCAAAACCTGTTCTTGAATTCTATCCTTTTTCTTATTCTGGGTTCCAATTTCGACAAGCCCTCGGACACGAAAAAACTTAAGGGTTTTAGCTATTGTTGTGAGCCTTGCAGTGTGGCCAAGTCTTCAGGCGGGGAAAGTGGAGTCTATCAGCTGAGTACTGTTTCCAATATTGGCATCAGTGGTGTACTTACAAGGCATGTTTGCATTTATTCAAATAATATGTTGACCTCCTCAGTGATGTGTAAGTGTTTTTAAAAATCCTAAAAGACAAACACTAACATACACGCGCGCGCAAACACATACATGCACAAATACATACAGAGAGAGAGAGAAAGACAGACAGACAGAGAGAGAGAGAGAGAGAGAGAGAGAGAGAGAGAGAGAGAGAAGGAGAGAGAGAGACGGGGGGGGGGAGAGGGGGGGAGAAAGAGACAGACAGACACAAACAGAGACAGACAGATAGATGGATTGATAGATAGATCGATAGATCGATAAATCGATAGATAGATAGATAGATAGATAGATAGATAGATAGATAGATAGATAGATAGATAGATAGATAGATAGATAGATAGATAGATAGATAGATAGATAGATAGATAGATAGATAGAGAGAGAGAGAGAAATAGATAAAGAACGTAAAGAACTGTTTCATTTCATCAAGATTCCCCTGGATTCCATTACGTTGGAGTTCATTACGTAGCACACACGTAGCAATGGACAAGCATGATCAGGCCGACCTTTCGTGAGCTAAGTGATAGTATATACAAATCCAATCTTTCCTAGTTTGATGCAAATCACTTTGAAAACACTGAATTCCACCTGCAAACCCTGGAGTTTGTACCAAATTTAATTTGAAATTGTACGAAATAATACTGGCATTAATGTTACCTTCTTTCTGAATTGTTCATTCACTCTGTAAGTTTTACAACATCCACATTTTCTGAAAAGATTACGCTTCAACTGTAACGATGACATTATGCTAAAACGAGGTAAGATTTTCAACAGCATTGACAGCCGTGACCAAAAGTCCCTAAAGTCGGAAACTGGAGCTAGCACAATGTTATACATGTAGTACTCGTCAGGTCGCGATTTGAAGACCTCAGATGAAAAAGTGGCATTGTTCATAAGAAAAGAATTGAAGATTTCTGTTTTTCTTGGAGGTGTTCATAACGTGCAGTTGTCGTTCTTTCCATGTGCGTTATTTTTTAGATAATATGTCACTAGTACATGACTAAAGCTGTTTGAGATATTGTTTATTGGAGTTAAGAGAAGCACATCGACACAATTCTGATCAGTTAATTCTGGGAAAAGGTAAGACAGAGTGGTTGAAAGAAACAACCGAGAGAAAGTACAGAAGTAGGACCTACCAGCGGCACCCTCCAACCACCCACCTGTTTGTGATAAGAATATTATCATTGTTGAAAATTAAACGTTTGATAGCTGTTTAGTGAGGATCTTTACCCTCAACTAAAGCTGAATGTCCTCACGAGTTTTGACTGTGCCTGATTGGCGGCCAAAAAGCCAAACTGTATTTTGCAGAGCTGTATTATGTCAAAATCGATTAAGAAAAAGGTGTAAAATTTTCTCATATTGTGTCTATTTTTCTTTTCTAATAAGACAGGCAACAATATATACTATGAAAATCACAAATTCTGTCACAAAGTATGCTTCTATCTGACGTATTGTTTTGTGTGTGTGAGGGGGGGGGGGTGCATTTTTTACATCATTAGCACTTCACGCTAAACAATTGATCCTCATTCACTGACAGTGCAAAATAAAAGACCACAGGTACAGCCTTGACAGTTATTTAACAGTTGTTGCTTTCCTTCCAGGTTAATCAGCTGTACTTTGAACTGGCATATTCATCACCAAAAAAAAAATGATTTTCGGATTAATTCTGTGTTGTCTGTGCGGTATTCAAAGTGTTTTATCGTCAGGAGTCACTGTCACACACAACAATCCCAGCCTATTTAATCCCAGATGTGAAACTCAGACGAGCGATTTCTTCCAAAAGTGGAAGGGTGTTCTAAAGACGTGCCATCCTACACCCGGTGAAATCCTCTCTGTTAGATCCTGTGCCCGGATTTGTCTGTCAGAGCGCTGTGTTGGCTTCGTGTACCTCAGCGACAAACGAGAATGCCAGATCTGTGCTTCTGAGAACATCTCGAGCTTTAGCTTAAGAAACAGCGGCGACGTTTGGATCCGTCGTCAAAACGTCATACTCAACCCAGAACTGGAAGCAAACCTGACTGCAGAATTCTACCTCGGTCAGGTGATCTACCTACGAGGTATTCCGAATAAAATTGATGGCCAGTTTCGCATTGACGTCATGACTGGTCTCCCCTGCGTTGACCCAGCTTCCACATTCTGGGTAAAGTTTAAGAAACAACAGATCGTTATGGGAAGGCAAAAACACTGTAAGCCTTATAATAGTCCTAAAAACAAACCAGACTTTTTTCCTTTCGTTGTTGGCGAAGAGTTTGAAGTCGTCCTCGTAGTGCACGCTGAGGGTTTCAAAGCGTACGTGAACAGATTTTACTGCTGTGGTACGAACCACGAAGTGTCGGACTTGACCAAACTCAGCTATCTGGTGTTGTCTAAACATATGGATCCCTTGGAGATTAGTTTTTGAATCTGTGTCGTTAAGAAAACAAATCTAAGATTTTCTGTAATTCGCCAAACAAAGAATAGTTTTGGGACTCATTTCTACAAGGTATGCAGTACAGATATTTCCTCAAAATGTTATTGGGTTTTATCCGATCGTGAGAGAAAGCTTATCGAATGTCAGAGTGTGTTATAAAACCGAAGTTTTTGCTCTAAAATAAGTATAGACTTGAACTGGGGTTCAGTTGGTCTAGTGGTTAGGCTATTGAAATCGTAATCCTTAGATTGCGGGTCCGGGACTTTTAGCCACAGGCCCCGTTCTGTGTCTTTGAGAAAGGCACATTACAGGAATTCCCCTTTCTTTACCCAGGTGAAAATGAATACCTGAACATAGACAGCAAAAGATTTTGTTAATATATTAGTGTTTTCAATCCTTAGAAACATAGAGGAATGTCCAGGTCTCAAAGTAAATGGAGAAAATATTAATAATATCAGGTATGCAGATGACACAGTTTTAATAGCAGGCTCAGAAACGAACCTTCAGTTACTTCTAGATACTGTTGTAACAGAGAGTGAACGTAAAGGATTATTGTTGAATGTAAAGAAAACAGAATGCAAGGTAATATAAAAAAGCAGCAAATCCTAGTTGTAATCTCATTAGACACATATGCAACAAACTTAAAGCAGAATGCACCCGACACAGAGCAAATGCAGAGTGATGTCTATGGTGGAATTTACCACATGCTCAGCACCGACGACAACCCACAACACCATCTCTGCCCCACTGGCATCAGTTCATGGAGCCACTTCCAACGAGCCTAGGCAACGAAAGAAGAGCCGCGCAAGCACACACCAACCATAACAGAGGATGTTGCAAACTTTGTGTGGCCAGTTGTGGAGAGACTGACTCAACCAGATGTTTTAAAACGATGTGCGTCCATGCAAACGCAAAATGCCAACGAGTGCTTTAACTCTTTGATTTGGTCACGCTGCACCAAAACTCGATTCGCGTCGTTGCAGTCTGTCGAAACGGCAACAGCTCTCTCAGTCTTGGCGTTTAACTGTGGTCCTTCTGGGCTCTTCGCCGTTTTGGAAGCCTTGAACATTCCAGTAGGAGGAAGCCACCACAAGCACCAAGCCAGGAAAACCGGTAACAAGCTAAAGAGTGCCATGAAGTGCAGGAAACGCGCATCAAAATGGTGTCGCAAAGACCGAAAGAGACAGCGACTCCAGCTTGAGAAGAAGAGACAGCAAGCAGAGGGTGATCTGAATGAAGCAGGGGCCTTCAATATGTGAACCGTCATAGTGGACGAGACATCTTAGCATCATTTTTATGTCAGTAGATTCATGTTCAGTACAATTTTATGTAAAGGACCGTGTATCCATTTATGTATTTTTCAAATTGCATTGTGTATATTATTTTATTATGTATGTGTATGTGCTCATTTAGTAGCGATGAGTAAACGTGCGCGTGTGATAAGCAAGTAGGTGTGTGTGTGTGTGTGAGTGTGTGTGTGTCTGCATGCGTGTGTGTGGGGAGGGGGGAGGGATGTTGTGCATGTGTGGGCATATGTGTGCGTGTAATGTGTGCGTGAGTGTGTGGGTTGTTTGTGTTTGTATGTGCGTGTGTTAGTGTGTGTGTGTGTGTGTGTGTATGAGTGTGTGTGTGCGTGTGTGCGTGTGTGTGTCGCGTGCGTGAATATTGTTCGTACATGCATTTATGTAAAGCGCCTAGAGATGTGTTTACACGGGAGTGGGCGCTGTAGAAATGATCTTCATTATAATTATTATTATCTAAGCCATTGAGAGTAATAAATATGAGCGTATGACTATTTTATTTCAATACGTTTTGCAAGCCAAAATTTTGACGTCCATTTTCTCAAATTAAATTTTTTGAGGGGGTCGCAATCGGAAAAAATCTATCATTCGAAAAGTATTTAAGGTATCTACCTAATTGTTGGTACATTGATAGCTGAAACATTATTCTGAGTTTTTAAAAAGACCAAAAGTAAATGGTTTTATTACAGATTTTATCAGCTGCCACTCTCCATCTTTTTTGTGGTTGAAATGTTTCCCTAATTTGAACCTTGATTCTGAAAAACTTTCTTTTCCTACATCAAAAATGCCAGTTTTATCCACTAAAACAGCCACAGTATGCTACAAAATCGCATAAAATACCCTTTTGGTGCCATTTATAACCTTATGATAGATTTTTTAGAAATGTATACATTTTCTGTATATGACATTCCAATATGGCAGCCGTTACCATAGCAACACAAATTTTTTTTCAAAATTTTACTTCATGGCCCAATTCTCCACTCTATTTATGTTGATGCTACCATATTTGTAAGCTTAATTTCTTCTTATTAACGAATTTCAAAATTTCCCCCGCATCATGCCTTTAAGATTTGTTCTACGGATCCAATGCTAAGCCTAGTTTCTTTGTTCAAACGTTCGACAGTATCCCGCCTATCAGACTACACAAGTTTCTTGATTTTCAACACATTTTCCTTTGTTGCTGCAGTCAGGGGGCGACCATCACGGTGGTCATCTTCAATTTCCATGAATCCGCACTTGCATTTTTTACACCAACATTTTTATCACTGCACATAATATACGGAATGCATCTCCGTAAAAATATCCTGCTGTTGTTTGCCTTGCAAGAACAAAAACTTTATTACTGCCCTGTGCTCAATTTTCTCCATTTTTATGTTGAAACTGGAGAACAACATACCCACATTCACTTACAGTGCGCTGGTGTTAAAAACCAGTGATTGAAAGTGTACCTGCATTCTAGGAAAATGATTGTTGGCTTTCTCTTCAAATTTCAACTTTCTACCTTTCTTCGTTTATGGTCAAGTAAAAACTGTTGGTACGCCCTTCGTAGTGCGCTCTATTGGCAACCGGAAATAGGTCACAGTGGAAGGTAGAGGATTTTATTATATAAATCTATGTGTTGTAACATTCAAGGCGGTGATTCTAAAAACTGTAGCTGTTTGATAGGACAGAGAGAGAAATACTACACAATAGCACCAGGGAAAAACCCACTCACTGGAGCGTATCTTTGAGCATCTTCCACAGCTGACGACCAGCAATGGCGTGTTTGTATAAGCTTCTGTATTAGTGTGATATTATGTCTTTGCTAACTGTGATATGTTCGTATTAATATAACTTTATACATAATAATCTATATCTTGTGTGTGTATTTCTGTGTTGAAGTATGTATGTATCTAGATACGTGTATAAGTACCACTGTTGTTCAAATATCCCCTCGAGAATCAATAAAGTTGAATTCATTTACATATATTAGTTTCTTAATTACCAAAAATCTTGTACTTACGTTTATAAGTCAGTCGTACATATTTGTTTCGAAATGTTGCCAGCGCAGTCCTATAATTGAAAACACCTAAATGGAAAAACACTATTGAATCTATTCAGGCCAACTTCTGAAAACGCAGAGGATTTTTAATCTCCAGACACGCATAAAAATCATTGAGTACCGATACTATAATCAATACAATTGAGACGAAATATTGGCTTAGCACAGTCGCTCTTCCAGGGATGAAGTATTTTTTGTCCTGGTTTTGAAAATGATGTAGCTCTTCTTATAATTAATATGTACATGAGCCAACAATTCTGTAATACATTTTATAACTGTTTTACGTTTCATCAAAATGTCCACATCGTGGGAGAACCTAGCTCCAGGCATACCCAGTTGGAGAGCAGCAGTAACAGGGGGCAGCAGGTCATAATATAACGAGACGCTTCACGGATTTAAAAAAATGCTGAAACCAAGAGAGAAGCCCGCCAGATGCAAACATCCACAAACGGAAGTGAATCTTTCAAATGTTCAACTTGTGACTAATTTTTCGCTACTTGAAATGGTCTCATCGTCCACTACAGAAACCTCAAGTCATTGTAAACTTTAACTTTCCTCTTTTATTTCGCTGGAGAAATAGTCTCCTCCGCGGATGTAGTGGCCATCGTCAGAATTAACGGACGATATATTTATTAAATAACGTCATTTCAACACAGAATATGAAAATAAGGAGGCAACTTCTTCGTGAATAAGGCTCACGTCTAGCTAGATTCACAAACCGACGTCTTGTTGAGGCTCTGCAACATCAGAGAGTTATACATCATCATCATCATCCTTGCGTTTCTTACCATGGGTCAGGGTATACGCCACAGTCAAACACTTTCTACTTCTCCCTATCCTGGACTAGCCTCGTGGTGTTATTCCATGTATTCCTACTTTTCTGAACATCAATTTCTGTCCACCTTCCTTCATTGTTTCTGGTAATGTAGAAGCTCCCCTGTCTCCCAAGATCGATAAAAAAATAGGTGCTTTTGTTCGTATTTCTGTAACTTTTAGTTTTTACGATTTGTCCAGCCTGAGACTAGAGGTTGTCGAGGTGTAGCGAAGGGACTTGTCCTTGACTTTAGAGTCCCGCAGACTTCTAATGAAAGTGACTATGATGACACTATGGCGGAGGACAACATCCATTTTTTTTGAAGGCTCAAAATGTTATCAAGTAAAACGCGGAGGGACAACTGACTGAAAAACCGTCAAGAAAGTCTCCAAGGAAACTGCCAAGTCTGGACACCAAGGACTGTTGTTTGTTTAGCATTGTCTTAAATTACCCTCAAATTAAGCGCTCACTAAGCTTCCAGCATAAATAGATACCAAAGTAACATTAAGTGATGCATAACGGTGAAATCCGGCGCTCGTCGAGTCAAAATAAGGACATTAAAGAAACTGGCACTTCTATGGTAGCCTGGACAATTTTTTTTTGTTATTTTAATTTAGGGTAGGGGGTACGTCTATTTTGTCCATTCAAATCATATTTCTACATGGATTTTAATGGGGAGGGGGGGGGGGGGAATTGATCAAAAGCACACGAAAAAAAGTAAAGTTTTCAAGGACACTCAGGCTCTGACATTAAGGGATCCCCACCTTCTTCAGTCGCAAATATCTTGACTCTTCTTTTAAAGAAAAATGGGTATTTTGTTCATCATAGGCGAGACAAGGGAACAAGTTTTAAGAGTGGTACCAATACTCTATATGTCAACAACAACAAATTGACGAGCGCCTTCTTCCCGCGTGTTGTCATACATTTATGTTTGATAATCCCGAGCCTATAACACAGAGGGGAAATGGCGAAAATAAGTATCATAGCTTAATATAGATGCATGTTCTACAGTTTGATACTCAAACGAGTACTCGAACATGCATTTATTTTCCCTAAGCAAAACATTATATTCAATACTCTTATTCAGTGCAAGCATTGTCATTATGATACTCAAGAAAAAGACACAAGGCGGAAGTGGGAAGTGGTTATTTGTACAGGTGATTGTCTTGGACAGGGGGTCTTTAGAGAAGGTTGCACTGTTACCTATATTTATTAAGACAATTGATTGCCTGAGGCAGCTGTAACGGCAAACCCAGGAGGCGCTTAAAACGGGCGTCTGCCTTCCACAGCGTGAACTAAAACGATTTTATTCATCAAACAAGTAGGTCCCTGTTTAAATATTCGCCAACAACAAAGATATCTTCTTGGCTAGTGGTTAATGCACTAAAAGATCAATGACCCTGTACAGAATGGAAAATTTAAGAAATCCATTGCGGTTTTTACTGGCAGGCAATGTATTCCACTGGGTAAAAAATTTAAAGGTAAGACCACGTGGAACCTGAAGAAGAGTAACAGAAATCGATGAGTAGAAAAATGGGAAGACAAGGAAAAACATCATGAGGCTAGCCCAGGATAGGGAAAGGAGGGAAATGTTTCTTCGTGGTCTGTACCCTGACCCATTGTGTGAAAGGCAATGAATGTACTCCGCGGGTGGAAGTCAGTGAACGACTGTCGTGGACAGCGTGAATCGATCGATGACTTTGAAAGAATCCGAATGCATATTTTGCAACAAGCGTCTCTGTTGCAACTATTGGTTTCACAGCCATGTACACGAGAGACACCAGCGTGTGTGGTGTAACAGTTAACAGGCACGTCGTTGTCGGACGCAGAAGACCTGAGTTCGATTTCCTAGCGGAGACAAAATATTTGTAGAGAATCTCGGTCTTACTGCTGAGATGTCTCCTTCTCATCCCAAATTGGCCATGACAGGCGGGGTTGAAATCCTGCCTATTAAATGATGTAAACTGTTTCGATGGGAATGTAAAAACACGTACAATTTTAAAATACGAATATTCTATGACTTTGCGTATCACAGAAGTAATTTTTCCAGGTCCAACATAATTTGAGTAGGTTACAACACCCAGCCCTTGGTAGGATTCAAACCCACGACCTTACGGCTGCAGGCCCAAGAGCGTAACCACTAGACCACATACACTACACCGACGCCACGTTTGTGTCCTGTTTAAATTATTGATAGAAGTCAACGCCTGGCAACGTGATCATGCCGGAGCCGCACAATAGAGCTCAACACACCGTTGTTTTCTTTTGTTTTCACACTCATTGTTACCGGGGGCTGTAATGGGGTGGTTATGGCTTTCGTGGACGCACACAAAAGAATTGATTTTTATCAAGTATCTTCGTGTCAGTTGGTTTGGATATCTGACGCGTGAGGCACCTCACCAGCTTTCCAGCTATGCGTACTACGAAAGGATATCAGGGTACAAGGCAAGAGGAAAACCAAGGAAGACCTGGATCGAGGGTGTGAAGATGCCCTTAAGACCCGCTACATTCCACCCAGCTAGGCTATCCAGCTTTCTAGAGACCGAAAGCTCTTTCTCCCCTCAACACCCAAGGTGGCACAAGATAAAGAGTAAATTATGCAATAAGTAAGTATCTGTCTGTCAGCTGGGATGCCAGGTTATCCCTTGTAAGCAGATAAAAAGCAGTCCGATCCTAATTTACCTAAATTGTGTCGATATTGGGGGGGGGGGGGGTGAGGGGCGTAAAACATCTGTAAAGGAAAAACAAAGTACACTGTGTAATTTATTGGACTAGATGCTGGAACAGGTTTTGGTACATTTTACTTTCCCTTGACTTTCTCTCGCCAATAGTCGTTTGACTGTAAGTCTGTCTGTCTGTCTTTTTCGATTTGTTTTTGCGTATGTCTGTTTATCCGTGCTTTAAAAAACGCATCGCGCACTTGACTCTTGAAACCAGATTTGCACACCTCGCGGCTCCAGACCAAAGCGCAAATTGAGCCTACCGTCCTCCCCCTTTTCTCTCCTTCGGCTCTCTGTGGAATCTTCCGTTATGACGTGTCGACGCCAATGGGCTAAGACTGCATTATTGGCGTTGTGACCTTGTAAACTATCAGTGATATCTTGCGTGCGAACTGTGTTTACTTGTTCTGTTCAGTGTGTGGAGATCAGATAAACAATGAAGCAAGCGTTTTTGTATTCTTTCATTGAGCTGAGTTAGTGTTAAACTGGAATCTAATGTCTCTTCTTCAGTGCAGCAATGCGAAAATCGCGATTGGAAATCTGCTTTACTTCTTTATTACGTAAAGCTAAGCTCACTGTCAAGAGACTGGGACCACATCAAAAAGCAGGATCTTCTCGTCCTCTTGTGGGTGCAAAAAAAAAGATAATATTAGTCATGAATGGTTCATCACGAAGGATGCATCGTTGCGTTTAACCAAAAGGTCATCGGCACAGAGATCAAAATACTGAACATAAAAACAGAAGGACACAAATCATGTACGTATTATATAAAGACTCCTAGGTGACTCCATTTTCCTGGTTTAAAGAGTGGTATTGCCATTAATAATACGTTTGAATCTATTTGCATTTCATGTTGTTGTTGTTTAATACGTGTTTCACTGTCTTTTCAATCCTTACGCTCCTTTAGAATTTGAGTTATCTCAATGTTTGATGACGACAAGCCCCCATCCTCTTTACAACCCACCAGACATCACTGGACATTTGGACTTTTATCTTAAATCTTATTCATAATATGTGTGTCTTGCTTCTGATGAAAAAAGAAATACCAATCTATCTTGAATAGAATTCAGATATTTGCGATGAAGGAGGTGGGGGTTACAAGGTCTGAGAGAAAAAAATAAGCGAGAAAATGGCTGCTAAAGTCTGGTGATTTCCAAAGCTTGAATGTTCTTAGAAATTGCAAATCTACGTATATTTTGTTTTCGTTTCTTTGATCAACGTTTTTCAGTAAAATCCATGGAGGAATGTGTTTTAAATGGACATTTGGTAAAAAAAACAACTGCCCAACGAGCTGGAAAAAGTCAGTCTCTCCAATTTTATCATTTTGACGAATCCCCGAGCATGGCACAAATTAGTGCGAGGTATGCTGACAAAAAGGGTTACTTTCTGCAATCCATGTATCAAGTTATTGGACGAAAATCGACACAGCGATCAAAATACATGTAGTGCAATAATTTATAGATTTTAAACTGATACATAATTTCGTATCTTACTCTTATCAGTAAATTGTATAAACTTAACATATAAATTTACGTAACTATGTCCATAGAGCTAAAATCCAAGAGGTAGCTCATTTGGTCAGCATGCCTCACATTAGTGCACACAGGGTGAGAGTGGTTGTGGCCGGGCCTGATTGTTTGTCCACTATGGGACTGACTCGTTAGCGAGGCCCAAACGTGGACTGGTAGGAAACAACGGGTCTGTCAATCGGTGTTCTGGGAGAAGGAGAGAGAACGAGGGAGAGAGAGCGAGGGAGAGAGAGAGAGGGGAGAAGCAGATAGAGAAAGAGAAAGAATGAGGGAGAAAAGGGAGAGAGACAGACAGAGAGAGAGAGAGAGAGAGAGAGAGAGAGAGAGAGAGAGAGAGAGAGAGAGAGAGAGAGAGAGAGAGAGAGAGAGAAGAAGAAGGGGGGGGGGGGGGGGCGCAGGTTGACAGAAAGGTTATGTTTTATGTTTTGTTATAGTAGAGGTTTTACGTCGCTCTCAACTGCATAAGGTCATATGAGCACCAAGGGGTGGATGTCAACAGAGAAGTCTACAAACCCAGAGAGAGAGGGAGACAGAGCGGAAGAGAGGGCGAGAGAGAGAGAGAGAGAGAATGAGAGAGAGAGAGAGAGAGAGAGAGAGAGAGAGAGAGAGAGAGAGAGAGAGGGGGGGGGGGCAAACACAGAGACAGCCATACAGAGGAGGGGTCAAAGAAGACAAACTGATCGTAAACAACTGTAATATCTCTGAAGTTCACATTATATCACTTTATGTTTATATTTACAAACGTGAAAGACAGGACACACTACCTTTCATTTAGAATATCGGTGGTAATCTTCTATTGTGAGTTCTACTCTAAGACGATCTGTAATTGTCCGTGTCGTGGTAAGAGATTTAACGCACCTTACAATAAAATTAACGGGGGTGGGAGGGCGCCACTAGTACGTCCTACTCCTTTATTTTCCTTCAGTAGTTTCTGTCTGTCTGTCTGTCTTACTCTCTCCCATCACTGATTGACCATTATTGTGTCGATCTTCTTCTCCTTATTCAAACAAACTATTTCAACAAAGACATGAGACAGTTTCATTTGTTCGCTCATATACTTTAATCCTTTAAGAACGTAGTAGAGGCATATGTTCAACCAGCAGCAGACTAAAGCCAATGTTAAGACACATTCGAACCTTCGTAAACAAATCAAAAACATGAGTTTGCATATTCCGTAGCATTCTCGTTATTGCCTGCCTTAGAGAAATCTGATAAATGAAATACAACTGGAATACCTGTATGGACATTGAGCTTCTGTGCAAGGCATCGTGGTGAAATCGGGCGCTCGTCGATATAATGAAATCAAAGAAACCGCATTTTCCCGCCTTTTTGACAATTGTTTTGGAATTTTTATTTTATGGCTCAGTACCTTTGATATCAATTTCAAAACACGTTTCTGTGTAGATGTTATGGACAATCTTTGATTAAAGGCACACAAATGTAAATATTCACTTTCCAAGTACTCTCAAGCTATATATGGATATCACCAAACTAGGGTGGGGTGGGGGGGTTCTCGTGGCCTAGAGGTTAAGGTGCTAGCCTCTCGTTCAATAGGACCCGGGTTCGAATACGGATAGCCACGGACTTTTTTCTTTTCTAAATTGTCTCCTTTCACCTCCTTGAGTGGCGAGGCCTGCAAACTACTCGCACTGCCACGCACAAAAAATAACGTGACTTCCAACAGTGCCAAGATCTAAACGACGAACTTGTTCAATGTCTCAGCAGACTGAACTCTCCTCGACTGTATTTGTTTGTTGGTTCTTTTGCACAATAGGTGACCCCTACAGGTAAAACGTATTTTTTACTTGCAATTCTTAGTATTACTCTGCCCACAATCTTCCACAATGAATGTGACCGCTGCTGTTTTTTATTGAACTTCCAACGTTCTGGCCAAACAGTCCGTCAACGTGGTTTATCCAGGCCGAAGCGTAATTCGCCCTTCGCAAAATTATATCAATGTAATCCACCGGTCAAGTTCTTCAAACGTCCAAATACCGATGCCAACCAGGGAAACGGGTCGCCGGGCCAGCAGTAGTCTCGACAATCGCTGGCCCGGATACAAATCAACTAATGTACATCAATGACGAAATTTCTGGACATCGCTTCCTGGTTGACACAGGAGCGCAAGTTTCTGATATTCCAGCAACAACGCAGGAACGTCATGCAGGCCCTTCGAATACCCCACTCCAGGCGGCGAACGGCACCCCTATTCTAGCCTATGGTGCACGCACTGTATCATTACATATCAACAGCCGCGAATACAGCGCTCGCCTCGAACTTGCTGATGTCAATCATCCGCTCCTTGGAGCTGATTTCCTCCTTGCCCACAAACTCGTCGTCGGCCTTCGCCGTCTACATCTGACAGAGACAGACTCGTACAAATCAAAACAACGAGAGAGCAAGAACTCGCCACGATTGACCACAATTCAAATTAGTTTGGAAAGATTCTCAATGAATTCCCATCTATCTTCCAACCAACATTCTCGTCCAAAAACGTGAAACACTGAGTCAAACACCACATCACAACAACTGCTCCACCAGTTTTTGTCCGAACCAGGAGACTGGCCCCAGATAAACTTGCAGCAACCAAAAAGGAATTTATTTGATTGGAGGAAATAGGAATAATTCGGAAGTCCAACAGCCCATGGACATCGCCATTGCACATGGTGCCTAAATCAGACAATACGTGGTCACCTTGTCGTGATTACCGGCAGCTCAACGAGAAAACAGTTCCCGACCGCTGCCCCGTTAAACATATCCAAGATTTCACAGCTTGTCTACATGGTAAAACCATATTTTCAAAACTAGACCTGGTCCGTAGTCACCACCAAGTTCCTATCCACCTTGATGATATCCCCAAAACAGCTGATATAAATCCATTCGGTTTTTTCGAATTCGTCCGCATGCCGTTTGGTCCCCAAGACGCAGCCCGGGCATTCTAAAGACTGATGGATACAGTTCTACAAGGCATTGATTGGGCCTTCGATTACCTGGACGACATTCTTATTGCGAGCGAGGACACCAATCAACACAAAGAGGATATCCGCCGCCTGCAAGATGCTGGCCTCATCATTCGCCTAGGGAAATGCCTTTTCGGCGTCCAATCCCTGGAATTTCTGTGTCACAGTGTTTTCCAAACAGGGCACTACCCCCTTCTCATCGAAGGTCTAAGCCATCCCAAAATCATCCACGTTGAAAGGTCTTCAAGAGTTCTTGGGGATGATCAACTTTTACCATCGCTTTCTTCCAAATGTAGCTGACATACTCCAACCCCTCAATGCATCCTTGACAGGCACCAATTCTAAGAAAACGTTGCGTTGGACAGACGAGATGACGAAAGCATTCGAATTTAGCAAGAGAGTGCCTTCCAACCCTACATTACTCGTTCATCCAGATCCAAAAGCGAACATTGCCTTGTCTACCGACGGGTCTGACCTAGGCCTTGGAGCAGACTTAGAACAACGCATTGGCAGTCGATGGCAACCTCTCAGATTTTTTTGCCGAAAGTTACGCCCCCATTCGACTAAATACAGTACGTATGACAGGGAGCTCCTCGCCTTGTACCTAGCATGCCGACACTTTAGCTACTACCTTGAAGGAAGAACGTTCACTGCGTACAGTGACCACAAACCCCTGGCTGACATTGTAAAAAAAAGTATCCGACCCACTGTCTGTTCGGCAACAGCGACAACTCACTTTCGTTTCGGAAATTACAACCGATGTACAGCGCATCTCCGGAAAAGACAACATCGTGGCAGATTGTCTATTTCGACCAAAAGTAGAAGCCGCATCGCTGGGTATCAACTACACCGCCATGGCCAAAGCCCAAGACAACTTTGGAAGCATCTAACAAACAAGCCTCCAAATCGTCTCCATGACAACACAGGACAATGGTGCACTGTTCCTTTGCGATATCTCGACAAAAAATCCATTTCCTGTTGTTCCCTCAGGATTCCAAAAATAAGTGTTTTTTTTACACTTTTCACTGTCTGTCACATCCAGGAAGAAAGGCCACCCGAAAATAATCTCTAAAATATTTGTGTAGCAAGGAATGCGGAAAATGATTTATCAATGGACTCGAGAATGTATCCACTATCAACATCAAAGATACAAACACACACAAAAGCATCTCTTGAAAAGCTGAAAGTCACAGAAAAGCGCTTCAGTCACATACATGTGGACCTGGTCCGTCCTCCTCCACCATCAGATGGTTTCACTCATCTTTTCACAATTAATCGACAGTACTACACGCTGACCAGAGATAATACCATTGTGGGACAACACAAGATATATCTTCTGATCAAGGACCCCAGTTCACCTAATCAAAATGGTCTGAAATAGCGGAAAGTTTGGGTGTCAGGTTGCTTAGAACAACTGCACCTCCAATCCAACGGACGTGTGGAACGTTTTTACCGTAGTCTGAAAACATCCCTGAAGGCACACTCCCAGGCCCACAATTAGGATTGATGAGATACCGAGGACCTTACTGGGTCTTCGGACTGCCCCTATAGAGGACAGCAGAGTTTCATCAGACGAACTCGTCTATGGTGAGGCGTTGACTGTCCCAGGTGATTTTATATCCGGCGAGATCCATCCATGGTCAACCCAGCATTTTCCTAATGTTACTGCACCTAAGATTAGCTGTGATTCGTCAAAACTTCTGCCGACTTCTGCACATCGTGTTCCTGGGACGTATGTCCCCAAATCCCTCCAGCAAGCTAAATTCGTTTTCATTAGAAATTATGCCCATCGGGGACCCCTACAACGCCCATATGCCAGTCCTTACAAAGTTCGTCGCCAGGCGATAAGACCCAGGAATCAGAGTTGGCACATGAGAGGATGTCGTACCTACTGACTGTTTGAAACCTGCTCATACTAACATCTTAGATCTCTCGCCACTGGTCATCTCAGGCCAACACGGCCGCCCACCATCAAAGCACCCCCGATCCAGCTGTGCTTTCTTCACCCTTCACGCCTGCAACAAGTACAAGTCGTTCTGGACGTTAGATATGCAGACAGTTGCCATGTCATTGCTAGGGGGGGGGGGGTGTGACGATGCCTGCACACCATACTTCGCACTGCACCCCAAACTGCTCGCACTGCCGAGCACCAAAAAGAGACATGTTTATGACTTGACTTCACTTCCAACAGTACCTACACCAAAGAGTTTACATAACAAGAGGGGCCACTTTTCTCTTTGAGCCAATTAAAAAAGTGTCCTCAAAATTCGGTGGCGCCCTCTTCGCAAAAGCGCACCCTTTGCGAACAGAGTTACTCTACTTGAGTTTAAAATATCAAAGTGAAACTAGCAAGTTTTAAAATAAATTTCGGAAGAACGCTTTTATCAAATGGTTACGCTGACAAAAAACCTCTTCCGGAGGAAAGGGTGATCGTTTTCTTCGTTTAACTTGACTTTAGAATGAAAGGAGAGAGGTCATAAAAAAACAACAACTAAAACTCCACACTGAACGAACCCGAACTGCTGATGAACAGCAGTCGATCTGCGCACGCAAGGAGGTGCTATTCCTATTCTTCTCCTGGAAAAACGAAAGAGAACTTCAAAACAGACTGCAGCGCCATCTGAAGCAAAGAGCGAACTCCCTGCCGACACCTTTTTGGCTGAGTGGCCCATCTTGTTATGTACTATCTTTGCCTATACTAGACGACGAACTCGTTCAATGCCTCAGCAGACTGAACTCTCCTCAACTTCATTTGTTTGTTGTTTCCATGCCACAATTTCTTGCTCTCAAGCAATGTTCTGTTGTCTGCTTTCGTGTCAACTTTCTATCCCCACCCACTCTCCTCCTTTGCCCCCTCCTTTGGGCTCCTGACTCTTTCTGCAGCCTTTCTACTGCTACTTTTTGGCTCCTTACTGCTGGCTTTTAGCCATGCCTTTGATCTTATGGCAGGAAAGATCTACACCTAGCTTCCTCGGACAAGGACAAAAAATCCCGGAGGTCCTGTGTGCAGGTTGCGCACGTTAAAGATTCCTTGGTTGTCTAAAATCGATAAGAGTAGGCTTCTACCCGGGCAAAATTCAAAATTTCTACCAACTGAAAATATTTAATGTGTCCCGTCCGCTCATATGACCGTATGCAGATGCGAGCGCCGTAAAACACTTACCGAAAATAAAAACTTTGACAGCCATTTTCTTGCTAATTTAATTACCTCAAAAACCAGGCAGCCCATACCTCCTTCCTCAATCGCAAATATATATTCATGACAGATGGGTATCTTTTTCTTTAAAAGTAAAACAAAGAACCAAGCTTTATGATTATACTAATAACTCCGTATGCCCAGAAATTGACGAGCGACTAATTTCACCACGTTGAGACACATGCTATATTTATCTTTTTCCCAGTTTCATAACTCAAGGCATCTTCAAGTGTTGGCAAATGACCAGAATGCGCCTCCTCAAAGTGTAAAAAAATGTCTGTCATGACGAGGTGGAATTAGGCGCTCGTCGATTTTTTGGGCATGTGAAGTTGTTGATATCATTTTCAAGCTTGTTTATTTGTCTTGTTTTCGGTGAAAAAAAATGCCCTTGTACCTTGAATAGAAGTAGAGATACCTGCAAGAGATTTCAGAGGTAAAATAGGTGAAAACATGATTGCCAATGTCTAATGACATATAAAGCTTGAGAGTCACTGAAAACTGCAAAGTTATACTTTCCATGCCTTTAATCAACATTTTAGATGAACAAAAAGATGCTCAACCAAAAAGAAAAAAACCCACACAAAAATGAGGTAGAAATTTCAAAACGGGAGGAAAAATATCAGTTTCTTTCATTTATTATTCTTGCGAGCGCCTGTTTCACCACGGTGCCTCCCATTTTGTGTAAGCCGCAAGGGTTTTCTCGCAGTGCTTATCGATTTTTAGGCCCCGGCACGACCAAGTGACCACTGCCTGTATCGACCACTCTTGTCGCGTCACTGACGCTTTATACATTACCAGGAGGTGTCACCTATTGGTCAGTGTGGATGAACTCAGTGTTGAGAGACACAGCGTAAATGGACATTAAGACAAGATGACATAGTGGTCATTGAAGAGGGACACAGTGTAGATAGATAGTGCGCAAATTGGCACAGTGAGATAAGAAACAGTGGCAGATGTGGATGGACACAGTGAGATGTAAGGGCACAGCGGTCAGTTCAGATGGTCTCAGTTAGACATGATGTAGTGGTGATCAGCTTGAATGGACACAGTGAGACATATGACACAGTGATCAGTGTAAATGTGATGACACAGTGGTCAGTGCAGATGGATACCATGTAGATGGACACAGTGAGACATAATGACACAGTTGTCAGTGCAGGTAGACACACTATAGATGGACACCGCGCAGTGGAACTAAAGTGAGATGATAAACCAGTGGTCAGTGTAGATGGACATAATGAGATATGATAGATCAGTGGTGTGTGCAAATGGACACAGAGAGACATGATGGTGCAGTGATCAATGTAGATAGACACAGTGTAGATGAACATAGCCTCGAGGAACACAGTTTAAATGGACACAGAGACACATGATGGACTACCGGTCAGTGTACATGGACACAGGGCAATGGGACAAAGTGAGGCACGATGATGCAGAGGTCAGTGTAGATACACATTGAGAGACATAATGTCATAGCGGTCAGCGTAGATGGACACAGCGTAGAAAGACGCAATTGAGGCATAATGAAAAAGTTGTCAACATGATGCGAAAAAAACGTGCAAGGATCACAATATACGTCTTTCAGTGCTCGTTTTACATACTTCGTAAAGTGACTTGATCTTCTGCGTGCGGGCTTCGACGTTCTACATGTAAGTGTATTCTAGAATACGATAAGATAAGATAAGAAACTTCTTTATTGTCCAGTTCCTGGCACATTGGTTTGGTGTTTCACCGCATACACACATACACACAAAAGGTAATATTTGTCGAGTGTCTCGGTATTTCTGCTGGGATTTGTATCTCTCTTAGCCCAAACTGACATGAACTGACAGGGTCGCCTCCTAAATTAAATGATCTAAATCGTTTCGATGAGGAAGTAACATATTATTTACATTTTTTTAAAACACCGAACATCAAAACCTGAGATTTCACCCAACAAAATGTTTATTTATTTAATGTCGAAAGAACAAAGACAGGTTTTTGTTTGATTTTGTTTTTGTTTAGGTTTTTTTTTGTCAAGTTGTTTTTTCTTGGGTTTATCAAGCATTCGGTTACTTTGTGGTTCCAGGATACAAATTTAAGAAAAAGTGGACCACTTCGAGGAAAAAGTATCTGTTACACTTAGATAGTATGTGTGAAGTATGTGTGAGTAGGTGCAGGAGGCCTTAAATTGAAACCCTATCTGTAAGCCCAGCTGGGGTCATTGTGTTCCCCCGGGGTTGTATTCTTCACATTTTAGAACACTTCTAGTACGAAGATCTCTTTGAAACTTTCAGTATTTCTCAAAAAATCATTTTGACAGACTGTTATGCAAAGCGTACGGATCGGATTAAGAAGTAAATTTCCTCTTTGGAAAGCGGTAGCACAGAGTTCCTCACGTGGTATGGATACGGTAGTAAAACACGACGTACGGATAGGGTTGAATGGTGTTTAGGTAGTTATTTGTAGTTTTCTTTAGTTGGTGTTTTGATTTGTGTGTGATTTTGCAGGTGTTTTCACACCCATATCGACACAAAACAAAGTGACCGAGTTGATGTCCATGCATAGACTTTTATTATCATATTTTATACTCTGCAATCTGACGTCGTTCTACTTCTCCAGGGAGTGCAACAAAGTTCTATCTGCCCAGTACCTAATTTTGATAAATTTGAAGTAAAAAGAAAATGTAAGTTTCACAATATGTCAAGCGTTTTCGAATGCACTTCACTGAATATCTTGATAACGACTGCGAGTAGTCTTAATATTTTGATAGTGCAGTAAAACATTTTTGGTTTCTGACCTCATGGTCTTAGAATACAGCCAAAAATGTCAGATAGAACTTGGTAATTCTAAGGTACCGACTTGACTCAAAATTGGAGCTCAGACTATAACAGGTGGCTCTCGTGGCCTAGAGGTTAAGGTGTTGGCCTCTCATTCAAAGGTCCCGGGTTCGAATCCGGGTAGCGATCGAAAAAATTTCTTCTCTAAAACTGTCTCCTTTCACCTCCTTTCCTGCTCTCTAGCAATATTCTGTCGTCTGCTTTCGTCTCCTCTTTCTGCCCCCACCCCCCTCATCTCCTTTGCCCCTCCTCTGGGCTCATGAGTCTTTCTGCAGCCATTCTACTGCTACTCCTTGACTTCTTCTCACAGCTGTCTTTCTGCCATACCCCTGATCTTCTGGTAGGAAAGATCTACACCTAGCCTTCTCGGACAAGGGCGAAAAATCCCGGAGGGCCCGTGTGCAAGTTACGCACGTTAAAGATCCCTTGGTGGTCTAAAATCGAAACGAGTAGGCTTCAGCCTTCACCCGGGCAAAAATTCAAAATTTTCAACCAACTAAAAGTATTAGGTGTGTACCGCGCGCTCATATTATGACCTTATGCAATTGCGAGCGCCGTAAAACACTTACCAAAAAAAAAAAAAAAAAAAAAAAAAAAGACTAAAACAGCACCTTCAAATGGATGGCTGGTGCCTCTGTAATTACGTTTTTGACGGTCTGGTCAATTTGGAAGGATGAGAAGGAAAAAAGAGGAAAAGGTTTCGTGGACACTCGTGTAGAAAAGGGAGAATAGTGTTCTGCCCATCATTTGAGCGCCCGCGGTGCACACGCTTCAGCAGAGAAGCTTTTGGAGAGAAAAAAACAACAACAAAAAACAAACAAAAAAGGCGGTATCAATAGAGCAGTCAAGGACATGATATTTTTTTTAAAGTACAGTAAGAGTATATGCAGTTTTTACAATTTCACTGGAGAGTCAAGGAATGAATGTTGTTACTAAGAAAATAAACATTTTTGTAAATATTCCAAGTGAACATTTAAAAAAAAAAAAAAACAATTTGGATAATGACTTTCCCCTTATCTCTGAAGCAAAAACTGTTGTTTCCTTGGTAACAATAATCAGTTGTCATTTTCTGTTTGTTTTGGGGTTTTGTGGGAGGGGGGATTGGGGAAGGAGTGGTTGTTTTGTTTTGTTTTGTTGTTTTTTTCTATTTGGCTCTCGCGTAAAATTGTAAAAACTGCATAATATACTTCACTTTAAAAAAAGACGGCAGAATTCAAGTTTATGGATCCATACAACTGTCCAGTGTTGTTGCGGTAGGTGCCTCTCTTTTCCTGTGGTCACAATCCCGTTGTGAAACAGTTTTGGTTTGTTTGTTTTTTTGTTTTTTTTTCGGGGGG
>NW_004797478.1:835059-836650 GCF_000002075.1 Aplysia californica | reverse complement strand
GAGAGAGAGAGAGAGAGAGAGAGAGAGACTATTTTCATCCAGACATAGGAACAGAACAAATATAATGAAAGATAACGTTAAAAGCCAGTTTGGAGATTATAAATTAACCTTTCCCCATCCCTTCCCCCAACCAAAGAGCCAAAATAAATAAATGAAATAATTCTTAAAAACAAAAGAAAAAAAATCCTTCCACCGAGCATAAACAAACTAAACACAACAAGTTGGCTCTCAGTCTCTTTGTAATTTGTAATAAGTGCAGAATCATAGTTTTTATCTCTTTGTCTTTTATAGCAGCTTTTTGTTTTCTATCTCCTACAAAAGTAGCCTAAACATTACGCTCAATTTTGAACTAGTGTGTGGTAAAAAATTCGAGGCGCAATATCTTGTCAAATATTTCCTCTATTATCAAACATAGACTCTCCAAGCCTTTACACAATGGCTCGTATGAATTTGTCTGAACAGATCAACATTTTTGTAAACACTTGTTGGCTCTGTTTTAGAAATTTCGTAATAAGCACTAAGAGAAATTTCCAATTGGTGGTTTTTACATATTTTAAAAGGTTTGCATCCCATGAGCTGGGGCAATATCGTCTTTGATAGCAAGCCTGTCCTTTGTTCTAGACGTGACACTATGCTTAATGAACGCATGTTTTGAAAACTTTAGTGCAAATTGTGTGCACTATAAAATTTAATTTTTGTTACGAGTTTTGTTTCTAACGAGTATCAGTGCTGAGCAGTGACGTAGGCCACATACCTACGAAAAATGTGTGTGAGAAGAAAGAAGTTCTGTGGACGTTTCCATTTTCTGCGTTTGTGGTATCTATAGATCTATATATATATTTGTGAATGTTCGTCATTTTCGACGCCTAAAACTTCGGAATCACTTATCTTTCGAATTTGAAAAATTAACCGTGATTCAGAACCATTTAAAGGGTCACAGTTTTACTGAGGAGTCTGAAGTCACTGTAGTTTAATTTTCAGTTTTTCTTTAATTTCGTTTAGATCTAATCTTGGGAAAGTCCGACTTCTTAGACGCCATTGTGAACAACTGAGGCTTCCGTTCACGAGTGCGCATTAGTTTCACACCTATGAAATTCTGGATCTATGCATCTATTTAGGCACTCTAGTGAACGCCTGATTCGGCTTCGGAAAGTCCCATATTGAGTTTTGTTTCTGGACATGACGTCTAGTTGCGACAGTGGGTTCAATCAAAGAGTCTACATAACAAGAGGGGCCACTTGTCTCTTTGAGCAAATTAAAAAAGTGTCCTCAAAATTCGGTGGCGCCCTCTTCACAAATGCGCACCCTTTGCGAAAAAAGTTACCCTACTTGAGTTTAAAAAATCAAAGTGAAACTAGCAAGTTTTTGAATAAATTTAGGAAGAACGCTTTTTTTAAATAGTTACGCTGACAAAAAACCTCTTCCGGAGGAAAGGGTGATTGTTTTCTTCGTTTAATTTGACTTTAGAATGAAAGGCGAGAGGTCATTAAAATTTTTTAAAACTTAAAACTCCGCACTGAACGAACCCGAACTGCTGATGAACAGCAGTCGATCTGCGCACGCAAGGAGGTGCTATTCCAATTCTTCTTCT
>NW_004797478.1:827559-830059 GCF_000002075.1 Aplysia californica | reverse complement strand
AAAGAAACAACCCACACCCCAGAGCACCCGCGCCAACCTCCTGCTTAAGTCATGCTTGTAAGATTGAAACTGTTTTCAATTTCAATCATTTTTCGCAATAGCAAGTTAAAGAACTCTTTATAACAAAATGAGTGATGTTTTTCTTTTGAAAACCGGTCCATTATTATGGAAAATGTGCCGATTTTTTTTAATGGACTTCCGACGTCACGCTTATGACGTAATTAAACGGTCAATGGAATTTTACCCTAATACTTATGTACTTGATTGTTATTGTTTATATACTGATTCTACATAAAACAACAAACAAATTGATACATCAATGGTTACGATACAACTATCATTAATATGACGTTTTGAAGCAAAAATTTGGTAGTTTGGTGGCACAAAATGTAGTGCAAACATTTGGCCAAATCAGGGCGAAAATTGATTCACAAAAATGGTCGCTGCTTCTGAACTAAAAAAGATAGCACACAAATTTAAAAAAGCACCAACCAACCACCGTTGTGACTTAATACGAGAAAGAAATTATAAAAATTATAACGCCCAGTAGATAGAGTTACTAAAAATTTTGAAATTCCTACCTTTAAGATGACGACCAAGTCCACTTTCTTGAACTTATCCCTGAATTAGTTTGACGAAATTTGGGATCGTAAATAGCAAAACAAAGACAACGTTCGTAGCAGTAACACAAGGCCCGTGACTGGAAAGAAGGGGCACATTCTTACTAAACAAAAGAAAAAGCAAGCAAGTATTTGTTGTAGAATCTGAACAAAGTTAGTAGTATCAATAAGTCCAGCCCACAAGAACGCTCTTCCATCGCAACACGAACCAGCGATACATATATTATAATAATGTTTTATTATAAAAATTAACTTCTATCGTATCTTAGCTTCATACTACATCAATTTGGCCAAATCGCTTCCACCAGCCTCTGTGGTGTAGCGATTGGGCGCCTGTCTGTCTCACACAAGAGAGCCAAGTTCGATTCTTGAGTGGGGACAAAGATAGTGAATAACAAGATGGGCCACTCAGCCAAAAAAATGTCCGCAGGAAGTATGCTCTTTGCTTCAGATGGCGCTGCAGTCTGTTTTGAAGCTCTCTTTCGTTTTTCCAGAAGAAGAATAGGAATAGCACCTCCTTGTGTGCGCAGATCGACTGCTGTTCATCAGCAGTTCGGGTTCGTTCAGTGCGGAGTTTTAGGTTTTTCTTTATTTTAATGACCTCTCACCTTTCATTCTAAAGTCAAATTAAAGTAAACGAAGAAAACAATCACCCCGTCCTCCGGAACAGGTTTTGTTTTGTCAGTGTAATCATTTTAAAAAAGCGTTCTTCCGAAATTTATTAAAAAACTTGCTAGTTTCACTTTGGTTTTTTAACACAAGTAGGGTAACTCTGTTCGCAAAGGGTGCGCATTTGCGAAGAGGGTGCCACCGAATTTTGAGGACACTTTTTTAATTGGCTCAAACTCAAAGAGAGGAGTGGCCCCTCTTGTTATGTAGATTCTTTGTCGCCACACATCTTTATTGAACGCATGTTTTGGTAACCTTTAGTGCAAAAAATGTGTTCGCAATAAAATTAATTTCTTGTACATGCAACAAGTTTTGCCGAAAAAAAGAGTGTATTTTGTGACGTACGCCTTAATATATGCGTATACAAAATGTGTGTGAGAAGCGGGAAGAGCTGTGAACAATCCAATTTTCCGCGTGACAGAGATTATAATATTTTATATAAATTTATGAAGAAAAGTTATTTTAATCTAGCCTCAATTGTTGTGGGAAAATATGATGAAGCTGAGACAAACTGATACAAACTGCTGTGCAAAGTAAGTATGGAGATATTTGAGGATAAGTTTCGCCATAAAATTTTGACCGCACTATACTATTACCCCAGCACACCTGATTGCATTCTGAAACAATCTCAACTTCCTGGGAAGCACACAAAGCAAGCTGCAATTTTATAGGAGAAACACTTATATCCTGACAAGATCTTTTGCTGTGTATGGCAGGGTATCCATTCACACCTGGGTGAAGTTAGAAGAATTCGTGTAAAGTTCCTTTCCCAAGGACACAAAGATCGATCGGCCTGATGCTCGAACCCCCCGAACCCGCAACTTCACGACTACGAGTCGGGTAACCTAATCACTAGGCTACCGACTCCACTTTACCTTACTTATAGGTTCTACATTTAAAAGAATAAAAACATTCCAAGGTGACAAGTAGATCAATCCTTAATTTAAAGCTTTTAAAAACTAATTTTTCTAGCTTCCCAGTTTGGTATCATGCCCGACTAAGAAGCGAACGTGCCTGGTTCGTATCCCCAACAGGGAGAACGTTCTTTCATTCGGATCTTGTGGAATTTTCAAGACAGACTCTGAACCCATTTATCAACCCCGTGCCGGTGCTAATGACTGAAGTGTCTTTAGACCATTCCCAAAGGGGGGACATTAACCATGTTCTTATGCACAGTAGAATTGTAATTGGAAATGGGCTGATTCATCAAT
>NW_004797478.1:825882-827459 GCF_000002075.1 Aplysia californica | reverse complement strand
GTTCTTCCGAAATTTATCCCAAAACTTGCTAGTTTCACTTTGATTTTTTAAAACTCAAGTAGGGTAACTCTGTTCGCAAAGAGTGCGCTTTTGTGAAGAGGGCGCCACCAAATTTTGAGGACACTTTTTTAATTGGCTCAAAGAGAAAAGTGGCCCATCTTGTTATGTACTATCATTGGTGGGGAGGAAATGTTATCGAGTATCTCTGTTTTTCTGCTAGGATGTATCCCTCTATCCCTCTCAGCTCTTTTTGGCCTTTACATGCATTGTCGGAATTCTGCCTTCTAAATAATCTAAATTGTATCGATGTGGACGTAAAAAGACCTACATTAAAAAAACACTTACTCTAACAAACAAATAACAAATCTCATTTCCATAGCCCGTTTTACCACAAAGCTCTAGATTAAATTTTACAAACTTTTTTTCTCCAGCCAATTCACGATGACACCCGTTCCGGACAAGTGGGCGTGGTCAACAGTTAGGAAAACTGTTCTCTTCTTATTTCTGACCGCAACGCTGGTGCTTTTCACCTTCGACGCCTTCGTCACCAATAGAATGACCCCTCGCGTTGTCCACTCTTTTCTGTCCGGGGTCCTGGTGGGTCCTCCAGTGAAACAAAACACTCAGGTGTCACTTCTTGGGGAGTCCTCCATGCTGGTCAGCCAAGACCTCAAGCAGACGAATACATCAGCGGCGTCCGAGTCTATAGCTGCTATGGCAACACGATCCTCATGGGTGGAAAAACTTTCACCTCAAGCGAGAAAATTCGCCGAAGACGAGTTAAGAAAACTAGGGTTTGAATCAACTGAGGGGCATGAGTTCAAATCCCCGTTTATCATCACGCCAGTGATTTACTCCAATCTCACAACACCAAAAGCCGCCATCTCGGGGAACAAAAGTAGGTCAACGAAAACCATCTCTTGTTTTAACTGTCTGAAGTGGTTCACGACGACGGATCTGAATTTGTTAAATAGAGATTTCACCCGTTGTCCGTACAGTGAGTGCAAGTTTTATTCCAAATGGAGAGGTTCTGCAGACATGGTGATCATATTTCCGGAATCCCACGGGGTGTTGCCAAAGTCTGTACGACGCCCGGGCCAGATCTGGACGAAGGCTTTCTGGGAATCTCCTGCCCATTACGGGTATCCACGTGAGTATTTAAGCTCTTTGCACGAGTAAAGCTTCTATTATCTATTTGTCGTGGCCGAATTTTGCTATTCATAAGGCTTTTTAATGGCTGCATCGAACAACATGCGGTTTTTGCCAAAAGATTCTTTAAAATATTCTCCAGATCATGACGCCCTTCGTTTTTTCAGTTTTGAGACAGTTTTGCTGCAAAAAGCTAAATTTCTTTATTTTGTCGATCGCTTTTGTAGGCCGACTCTTCTGTCTCTGTAATTTTAGAAACTCCGGGGCGGAAGTGATATTTTGCTTGGCGCATTTTGTTTTGAGAGTATAGATCTAGATCTAGACCTTATTTGTTGCATCTCTCAAGATTTATTGTTCCATTACCGTAGAGTGTAAATAATTATAGTAGCCCAAAGGCTTTCAGTTGATGTTACTGCACAGATCATTCC
>NW_004797478.1:813382-820882 GCF_000002075.1 Aplysia californica | reverse complement strand
TGCGACATCTGTGAAAAACTGCACACCAACCAGCAGGTCAAGACGATACCGGATATCAAGAGGTGGTCACATCACGAAACCTGCTACAAGCCCAACGACATCACGTGATTCTTTGATGACGACACGTTCTTTGGTTGGATTGGGTCAAAAGGATCCTGAAAAAGCATGCCATATCAATTATAAACGCCACACACTTAGCACGTGACCTAAACCTGCACATATCCTCGACATAATAAGGATACCAGAGGTAGGAAAAAGTGTTATATAAAAGTTAACGTATTCGGGGGGGGGGGGTGGACAAGAATCTGTAGTGTAATTGTTTTGCGCTGTCACGAACAGACAACCTTGACTGAGAGGAGTATTATAACATCCTAGCAGAAAGACAGGTAGATGACAGATGAAAAATCTCCCCACTCGAGAATAGCGCTGGGGTTTCCTGTGAGCAGCGACGAAGTGCCTAACCGCTACAAAAAAAATCAGACGCTGGTTCAAAATGTTTCACTGCGGAATATATTATTTTATACTAGCTTGGCCCCCCTTTCGATGAAAGGAATGATCACTGCATTAGGATAGACTGAAAGTCATTGGCCTACTATAGTTATACTCTACTGGAATGGAACAATAAATCCTGATAGGTGCAAAAAATTAGGTTCAGATATAGATCTAGTGATGTATAGATGAATTCTTTATTCCGCTTTCGTGGTTGTACACTCCAGAATTTCAAAGGAGAGGAAAAAGTGTGAAGGCTATTGAACGGAAACTTCGGTGGTTGACAATGGCGTCTTAGAAAACGTACTTTCCCAAGATTAGATCTACGAAACTAATGAAAAACTGAAAATTAAGCTATTGTAACTTCAGGCGTCTCAATAGAACTGTGCACCCTTTAAATGATTCTGAACCAACATTAATTTTGTCAAATCTGAATTTTTAGGCTGCCAAAGTGACGAACTTTCACAAATATAATATGACGTCTCAGTCCTCGTTATCTGTTCAAGTCATCGGGGAACACTATCGTCACTTTAAAAAAAAATGCATAGTTCGTTTTTACCCATTTTGAGAAAACGAGAAAAAAAAATTTGTGTTCTTTCGAACAACTGACTCTTGTAAACGCTAGAATTCTAGTGTAGGCCTACTCAGTAGATTTTGGATTATTCTTTTTGTACAAGTAAACTATATTACAAAGCTGGCTTTTCTCTTCTTTTCAGAACCGAAAACATCAGACCGGCCAAAAATGACTCTGGCTATAATCTTATGAGCGTAACGTTATGATTTAAGTTCCACTTCCGATAGGACGGACATCACAGAATGGAAGACAATAAAAAAAGCTACTAAAAAGACTGATCTCAAGTATAATTTCTTAGGATTGGAACGAGGATAATAATAATAATAATAATAATAATAATAATAATAATAATAATAATAATAATAATAATAATAATAATAATAGTCATTATATCATTGCCGTTATTATTATTACTATTATCAATTATTGTCATTCCGCATGCTCTTGGATTGTGTGCTTTATAACTATTATTGCCCCAACAGGCTATAGAACACTTAACAACATTCTTGGCTTCCTGGGAAGCATAACCATTATTGATTTGAAACTGTTGATTTATTAATGCACCTTCTATCTATGTTAATATGCTGTTTCAGAAAAAGAGAGAGAGCGAGCGAGCGAGAAAGAGGGAGAGAGAGAGAGAAACACACAGAGAGAGAGAGAGAGAGAGAGAGAGAGAGAGAGAGAGAGAGAGAGAGAGAGAGAGAGAGAGTGTGTGTGTGTGTGTGTGTGTGTGTGTGTGTGTGTGTGTGTGTGTACCACTTAATCATTGACCGTAGGGTCAGGTCGATAATAATGGCCTGTTGACCACCATCCGCTGCTCCCTCTCCCACCAACATATCCCATCATGCTCTGTTAGATCATCTCTAAGGCCTTCCCTTTCGCGAATGCCTGCCTTCCGTTTCCGACCCCCCCCTCTCTCTCTCTCTCTCTCTCTCTCTCTCTCTCTCTCTCTCTCTCTCTCTCTCTCTGTGTCTTTGAGTGTATTTTGTACTTTGTGTATTGATAAATCAATGGGTTGGTAGTCTTTCCTCTTCATGTATTCAATGTACTGTGTTGAATTAAGCGCTGAAAATATTGAGTACCGCTGTAACATGTTTCCAGGTAGATTCTTTTGGGCCTCCTGTTCAACATTGAGTTTCAACTGTGTGTGCCTTGTTTCCGTAGACAATGCCAGTCAGAATACTGCAAAGGAAATCATTCAAAGGGTGTAAGATGGGGAAAAGCGTTGACCATTCATTTGTAGGCTTTCTTCTAACAAATAGTTATGGGGGCTCTCGGGGTCGAGAGGCTACAGTGTTCGCCTCTCATTTAATAGGTCCCGTTTTTGAATCCGGAAAGATACAGAACATTTTCTTGAGTAAAATGTTCTCCTTTCACTACCTTTCCTGCTCTCTAACAATGTTCTATCGTCTGCTTTCGTCTCCACTTTCTGCCACCACCCCATTACCACCTTTGCCCCCCCCCTTCCTCGGGCTCTTTCTGCAGCCTTTCTACTGCTAATCCTTGGCCTCTTCTTACTGCTGCCTTTCACCCACACCCCTGATCTTACACCTAGCCTTCTCAGACAAGGACAAAAATCGCGGAGGTCCCGTGTGCAGGTTGTGCACGATAAATATCCTTTGGTGGTCAAAATCCATCAGAGTGGGCTTCAGCCGCCACCCGGGCAAAATTCAAAAATTTCCTACCAACTACACATTTTTTTAATCTGTCCTGCGCGCGTCCATATGACCTTATGCAGTTTCTAACGCCGTAAAACACTTACCAGGTGTAACAAGGAGTTCCAAACCGCCATTATTGCAACCACACAAGTTTTACTCTTAAGGTGTGGGGTGTGCCCACCCTTCTTTACTGGAACCAAGCCTCCTCAACAGCATTAACCCCTTCTCCCCGCCAAACTTCTCCAAAACTTTCTCTACATTGTGAGACATCCATCTGATGTGACAGTCGTGTTTTACTGTCCTTGTCCTGAAACCAGAACGGACCGACAACACCTCTATCGCTGAACACCTTTAGTATGTAAAGTTTTGCGTTTTACCCCATTTTTCTTGACAACTTTTTTAAGCTGGATGTTTCTCGAGCACAGTGTTTTATTTTTTTTACATAAATACCAGTCGAACATTGACTTATTAAATATTACTACACTAATATACGTTCGAAGTTGTTGTTGTTTTTTTTAATTGGTGCAAAATTGACTGAGTTATTGCTCTTTATTTGGGTCCTTTTTTTACTTCTTGTGTGAATGAATATTTTAATGTTGGTTGCCATGGATGTTACACAAGCAATGACTAATTACACCACAGACGCCCGGGGAAGGCAAAACCAAGGGAATCATCATCATCATCATCATCATCATCATCATCATCATCATCATCATCATCATCATCATCATCATCATCATCATCATCATCATCATTATCATCAGTATTAACCACTGAACAACAAGCTTAAAGATAATTACCGGCGTATGTTCTGTTGTGTGCGGAAGACCTGAGTTCGAACATCTCGGTCTTTTTACTGCGTCTTTGTATCCCTTTCTTTGAGTTGGTCCTGACTGGCTAGGTCAAAACCAGCCTCTTAAATGGTTTAAACTATTTTTAGTTGGGAATGAATAATCCTCTATGATTCCATTAAAAGTAAACCAGTAACAAAATTCAACGAAAACAAAAGTCAAGCACGTTAAAAAAACAAACCAACAAATAAACAAACAAACAAATAAACAAACAAACAAAAGCAAAAATCCCTACACTATCTATAAACGTCTATGGCGATTGACTTGAACATACTGACCATTACGAATACAGGAATCTCACAAATTGTCGGACAAGAATGAATAAAAGACGAGACAGAATGTGGTCGACACAAATAATTGTTGGGATCCTTATGAACAAAAAAATATAGTGTAGTCGCCAAATGACTTAAACTTCATTCAAAATATTACTGAGAACAGTAATACGGCTTCCCTATGGCAGCAATGTAGCTTGTCTATAGCAGTAATATGACTTGTCTCGCCTATAGCAGATATGTTATAGTTTGTCTATAGCAGTAATATGACTTGTCTCGCCTATAGCAGATATGTTATAGTTTGTCTAAAGCAGTGATATGGCTTGTTCGGACACGGATTTTTTTCGCCGCCCCCTGCCCACCCAGCAGTAATGGGTACCTGACTTCGAGTTGTGGAAGTAAAGGCGGCGTGGAAAGGAACTGGCCGCCCTACCACAATATGCCCAAGGCCCCGGAAGTTGTGTAACTAGCAGGGCAATCCCCAATGTCCGGATTGGATGCAGGAACAATTTTACTTTTTTAGCAGTAATATAGCTTGTCTAGAGCAGTAACTTATCTATAGCAGTAATATAGCTTGTCTAGAGCAGTAATATAGCTTGTCTATAGAAGTAATACGGCGGCTTATCTATAGAATGAGTAATAATAATGTGGTTTGTCTATAGTAGTAATATAACTAAATAGCAATAATATTATGACTTGTCTGTAGCAGTAACATGGCTTTTCTATATGAGTAATACAGCTTGTCTGTAGCAGTAATACGGTTTGTCTAATCAGTAATAGCAGTAAAATGGCTTGACTAGCTGTATGGGGGGGGGAGGGGTGATGGGTTTAAGTTTTAATAAGAGTTTAACGTCCCTTGCAACACAATTGGGTCATATAAGTACTGACGATTAGAGGTCTTAAAAGAGAGAAACGTACACCGAAAAAGAAAAAGAAGAAAAAAGAATGAGAGAAAAGAACCATAGAAGTTTGATAGGAAATAAAGAGCAAACCACACCGGAGCACCCGCCAACCATCCAAGAGGGTGGCTTGAAAACAAAAGGATTCTTGAACGTGCCTCAGTCTCAGTCTCAAGTTTTGGAACATTTTTTCAAGAATACAAACCTGGATCGTCCACATTGCCGTCCAACATAAGACCACCTGCTCAGCGAAAGAGTCTCCAGCCTGATATGAAGAAGTTGTACTTTAGGTGAGACGTAAGGCTGTTGATGCTGCATATCGAGTGCCTAGGGCAAAAAGTGTCCATCTGCAATACGTTTCAATTGTAGATGGAAGCTTTTGACCCCAGGCCCGCGAGTGTCCCAACATGTCCGTCATTTTACCGACGTCAAATAAGTGGGAGGTTGGAGGATGGTGCTGATAAGTCCTATTTTGTTATATTCGTCTGTTGTTTCTGGGTGCTTTTCCTTCTTTTTCCAAGCATTAGACAGCTCTTATCGTGTCAATGTGCTTTTATGAAACCTAAACAATCTCAGATTTTAAAGATAATCTGGAAAGCGACAATTCTAAGAATAAAAACGTTTTGAGAAAACGCATCAATGCCTTGGTCTGCTAGTGATCAGACACACTTCGCGAGCTTAGCGCTGTCTAGTACTAACTACATTTTCCACTTTTGACCAAATCACAGTGAAAGCACTGAATTCCAGTAGTGAAAACGAACAAGAGGAAAAACAAAATGAAACTGGAAGTCTACCAAGCACGTGCATTCACAGTAATAATCCCTTCAGCACAGAGGCGATTTTGACCAAGTGTGTATAGACAATATAAATCAAATGTTCATTGAAGAGAGATTGAAACAAAGCTGAAAGTATAGCATTGTTTCCCCTTATATACGTTTTAAAAAACAACAAGAATAACACAAGTCGCTATTTCATCTCTTAAACAGACCCCTTAACCAGAGGACCCCTCAACCAGTAGGGAACATGGCAGAAATTTAGTATGAAAAAACACAAGAAAGTAACAGACTTCTAGTAACTTCTACTCAATGGTGAAGATGATATAAGAGAGTGGTTGGTGGATGTTCTGGTGTGGTTTTCTCCTTCCTCCCTATAAAACATATTTATCGTCCTTATCGCTATTATTACTATGTGTTTGTTACTAGACTCTCTTGTACCACCTCTAATCTTCGTCTCGTATATAACCTAATTAAAACATTTGTTAAAAAAGGGATATATCTGGGCTGAAAAGGAAGATTTTTCAACAGCCTCGACAGCTGTGACAAAACTTCATTATAAGTCGGAAGTTGAAGTTTGTACACGGTAGAACTCGTCGCGCGATAAACGTGTTTGCTTCGTTCTTGGAGAGTTAAAAACACAAACAAATAAGAGATAAGGTAAAACGACCTGAATTTTGCTTAAACCTTAGCTTAACACAAGATGAAATTTTAGTGAACATTTCAGACTCAGTTTTCTGAAAAGAAAGAGAACGCCTAACAATGATGTGCAGACAAGTTCGACTACTTTGTTAACATGCACCACCGCTTTGAGCTCCATTTCTTAAGCGTTTAAACTGCTCATAATTTTCTGAATTTTAAAACATCATGATTTGCTGAACTTCTCATAATTTTTCTAATTTTTCAAAATTAAAAATGTTATTGAAAACCTACCTCTGAAATTTGATTGCTATTTATTAAGTTGACGTCCAGCGCACGTCGCATGTTTATTCATTTTTGTTCAGTTGCGAAGAAGTGTGGCAGAAATGCTTTAACATAAAATAACAAATTAAATGAACCTTGCGCACTCTCTCCTAGACCATATCCCCCATCTTTCTGTTTCCTTTTTGTTCTTCTCGTTTTGATAAAGTATTGCACTCATCTTTGATAACTTTAGAAAATAGAATTAAACAGACGTGAAACGACATTTTGTCACACTCGTTCAATTTATTTGAAAAGGGACAAAAAAGACATTTTCACTTTGTGCTGTTAAATTGTAAAGGTCTGCGCTCGAAAGATGTCCTGAATTATCCCTGAGACATTATTTTATTCTAAATGCCAAATTTGAGAATTTAGACAGATGAAAGGACAATCAAGTTTGTGTCAAAATGAACCTACTTACCCAGATTTAAACGCCACTTAAACCAAACGAAGTAATTTTTTCTGAAGTTACTCGTTAAACTGAAAAAAAATAAGGCGCCCCGCCGAATGAAGCCTCATAACGCCCAATCTGGACAACTCACAAAGATTACAAGCTATTTTCCCATCCTGGTTTAGGAGCTGCAATTTTCCAAATAGTGGGTAAGATTAAGGACAAATGTCTGTAAAGCTCGAAGGCGCAAATAACGGATCAATTGTCGAGTTTGGGCGAACTCGAGGATAGAACGTCGTCAACGCAGTTATTGTTGATCTATTACTCTTGTTTTTATTCCGTAGGCCAGCAGAACTGAAACGCCGTGTATTAAAGCCCATTACTGATACGTTTAACAGCAAACGAGTAGTATTGATGCAATTTCAGTGTTCCCAAAAATGCTTGCGGCTCAGTGGGCGAGTGTGTCTGCGTGTGTTTGTGCGTGCACGCTTGTGTGTGTGTGTGTGTGTGTGTATGTGTGTGTATGTGTGTGTGTGTGTGTGTGTGTGTGTGTGTGTAGGTGTGTGTGTGTGTGTTCGTGTATGTGAGTGTGCAGGTGGGTGGGTATGTATATGTGTGTGTATATGTGTGTGT
>NW_004797478.1:796690-812303 GCF_000002075.1 Aplysia californica | reverse complement strand
GGGGCAGTAAGCACATTATTTCTGCAGTAAAAAACACTGCACACAAGTGAAAGTCATAGAATAAACTTAATTCAGGCATTGGCATAAAAGTACTGTAAAGGTCACCAGTTTCAAATTCAGAACATTTTTTAAAGAAAATATTTTAAACGATTTACCAAATCGAATCCACAATTACGCGTTAAAATTGTCAATGTTTCTCAGTAAAACACGCTCCATTACCTCCCCTAAAGTGATAGGAGCTAACATAGAACCTTCGTGTAAATTGCTTTCCAAAATAACTAAATCACAAATAAAAGAGTTCAGATTTGACAAAATTGTATTCTCGACTTAGCAAATAGTACAATTTTAGAAAGTTAAAATTTGTGTAAATACGTTTGATGGTTTATTTCTCTCCATGTGCGGCGAGAGCATAGCAATTATCGTTTCTTGGTCTATTCATTCGCCTCCAATTTACTGACATTTAACTGGGGTTCTACGATCAAACAGATAAATATTTGTGTATTCAAACTACGTTGTATATACAGTACAGGACGGACGAGAAACGTGTGCCGTACTAGATAAGTGTTCAAACAACAGGTTTGTCACAGGTTAACTCTTTTAGACGTAGTGGATACAGAATAATATTACATGTCACGATGGGGGAGAATCTCGTCAATTTCTGGCCATGTGGAGTTTCTGGTATCACCTTATAGCTTATGGATTTGTTTTACTTTGAATGAAAAAAAAATACTCATCCATTTGAAATAGAATACGAGATATATGTGATTGAAAGAGGTCACCTGTGGTCAAAAGTAAAATTAGTGAGAAAATCGCCACCAAACTTCGAGACTTTCAAAGGTGTACTTTATTTGAAAATGTCAAATTTACATGAATTTTGTGTCTTTGATGAACGTTTTTAAGTAACATCCACACGTGCATTTGTTTTTAAATAGACTTTAAAAATTGCAGAGCCGAAAATAAAATTTGTTAAAAATTGCCTAACAGGCGGCAAAAATCCCAATTTCTTTAAACTAATTATTTTGACGAGCGCCTGATTTCACCACAACACCTAAAAAACTATGTGTCCGATCAGGAGCGAACCAAAGCGAATATTATGCCACATTTCGAAGCATCATACACATATCAGAAAGACAAATAAAATTATTGTATAGTGTGCATGTTGATGCTTGTGTTTTCAAGTTTTACGTAAAGAAACAAGAATTTAAAACTCTGAATTGAAGCTATTATGCTTCTTGTGTCAAGTTTAGTTTGTAGCTTAGTAAAAACGTTTATGTCATAAGCGCGCTTCTTGTCTCTAATGGCCCTAAACAGAATTAGAAACTCTGAATGAAATAAATAACGAAGATTATTAAGGTTCGCGTATTAAATGTCCCCCAACTAGCGTTAAGAAAAACTGGAATGCGCGTCCACACTGAGCTTCTGTAAGTCTGTGAGTGTGAGTTTCTCTACGTGTTTGATGTAAGAGTACAACGAGTCTGTGAATCCGAAATTGTTTTGTTTATTCGTTTTTTTTGTTTGTTTGTTGAATTATTGTTCTTTTTTTTTTTGGTTTGTTTTTGTTTTGTTTTCAATGGAAGAGTTTTATAACCCCGTCGACACAATGCAGATCGTTTAGAAAGCAGGCTTTGACCCAACCTGTCAGGGACGACCCAGGCTGAGACTGAGATGGATACAACGTACCAACAAGAACACAGAGATACGCCATACAATTATCCCTAAACGAGAATAATTGAACTCAGGTCTTCTGCATGTGACAGCGAAGGGCTTAACTGCTACACCACATACGCCGGTGACTCTGATGAGAAATGAGACATTACGTAAGACAAGTACACAAGCGAACAAATACAATGGAAACGGTCTAAGACGGCCGTCTATTTATAGTCGAGGAGAAGAGGGGTTGTCTTAGACAGGTGGTTGTCCTACACAATGTCTTTATAAGGTTAAAAAAACAAAAGGAGGAGGCAGGGGATGTGGTCGTTTGTACAGGTGGTTGTCTTGTACACGTGGCCGTTAGAACTTAGAGCAAGTTGGATTGTAATGTGAGCCATATGAGCCTTCGTACCGAAAACAGGCGCTCGTTAAATTAATGAAATCGAAGATACCGGCAATTTTGTTCCGGTTTGGCAATGTTTTTATCTTTTTTTTTATGGCTCTTCAAAAATTATATTTCTGTGTGGATTTTACTTTTCTTTAAATGTTGATTAAAGGCACACAAAATGTACGCTTTCAGTTTTAAAGGGCTTTCATGCTGTGAGACTCATGAAGCTTTGGTGACATAATATTCTCTCTAATTTTACTTCTGAAACCAGGCGACCCCTGCCTTCTTCAATAGCAAATATCTAGACGTCTATTCAAGACCGTTATTTTTTTATGGAAAGCAAGACAAGTAAAAAGCTTTTTAGATAAAATCAATAAATACACATTAAAACTGACGAGCAGCTGATTCCATAATATTGTAATGGTAAGAATGCTCCACATGGGAATCAGCTCTTTTTCGATTGTTTGTAGGAAAGTATCATTGTTTGATGTTTTCCTAATTCCGTTATCGATTCTTTTGTCTGACAAGAATCATGCATAATATATTTTAACACTCAGTTTGACAATCTTTTCTCGCTTTCACAGAAACTACCCACATCGACTTCCTTGTGCTAAAGTCAAATCTGACACTAAGTACGGGAAGTGTCCTAGTTTGAGTTCATCAATTTCATTAGAGGGAGAAAGTCGTTCGTCATATACGAAAAATATTTGTTGTTAAAGAGGTTATAGGACCAACAAAACAAAAAAGCAAAAACACACACAAGAAAGCCTAACAAACAAACAAAACAAAAACAAAGACTGTTGGTTTTGTCGCAAATAGATCTATCCTACGACGAAAAAAGTGCTAGGAATACTATCGGGAGTAAACATTGTTTCCCTATATCTTAAGAAGTCTTCTTTGAGGGAATGCATGTTGTTTGACGAAAGTATTTTTCGAGTGGAAAATCTTAATAGGTCTAACAACAACAACAACAATAACAACAACAACAGCAACAACAACAACAACAACAACAACAACAACAATAACAAGAAACTATCAGTGGTAGTCATAAAACACTTTTGTTGTCAATTAACAGAGCTAAACATAATAATATTATAGCTATACGCCTTGACGAGTGGGTGGTTGACGGGTTCTCACGTGTAACTTGCTCTTTCTTTATTATCAAACATTTATCAACCTTATCTCTTCTCACTTTTTTCTTTGTATATTACGCTCTGCTTACACCTCTAAACCACACCACTTAAACATCTGTTTGTGTTGTAATTGGCGTAAAACTCTCATTACAACTAAACTATCTCAGTTTCTTTTCTTCCTATATTACCCTGTGGTAACAACTCTAATCTCCGCCACTTATATGGTCTATTTGTGTTGCAATTGCCGTAAAACTATTTGTAAAACTAACTTATCGATCCTTCTTTCCTTTGTATATTATTACTCTCCGATAACCTATGTAAACGTCTGCACGTATGTGACCAGTTTGTGTTGCGAGTGCCATAAAACTCTTACTAAAATTGAATTATCTCAATTTTCTTTCCTTTAAATTTCTCTCTGGTAACACCTCAAATCAAACCTTGGCTACATATTTGCCCTGTTTATGTTAAAAGTACCATAAAAGTCTTATTAAAACTAAAAACTAAATAACACTAAACAGCAATAACCCTTGACGACTAGACCATTCTCTGGTGCGCACAGCCGGGAACTCACAAGAACCAGTATGAACTACTCGGTAAACATCACGGGCAGCCCCAGCCACAACATGTCGTACGACAGTGGCGTCATGGACAACTTTGCCTACAACGTCCTCCAATACGCCAACGCCTGCGCCGCTTTCCTCTTCTCCGTACTCGGAATTGGGACCAACGTCATCAACGTAAAAACCTTCATCCGTATGGGTTTGGATGACGGCGTAACTGTCTCCTTTCTAGGACTGTCCGTCTCCGATTTGACAGTGTCCATGCTGAACCTGTGTAACAGCGTGTCTTTGTTCTGCCATGCCTTAGAGCGTTCACTCGGACACCTGTTCCGGCTTGACCCTATGTGGTGTGTGGTGTTCTTCACCAACCTCGGTACCGCCATCTACGTGGTGACCATGCTGAACACTGTCTTCTTAGCTCTGGCGCGGTGTATGTGTGTGGTGAAACCACTCCACTTCAAACACGCCTTCACGCCGATGCGCTCTGTGGTGATCATCGCTGTGTTCAACGTGTTCGCACTGGTTCTCTACATCCCGATTTTCGTACACACCGGGGTCACCACTGAGTTCAGTACAGATCTTAATGCCACTCGCAAGGTCATCTGGCTCTCTCCGGACCGAGAGAAGTTCAAGGACGGTGTTCTTCTCATCTCCTTGACTATCGTCCCTTTCTCTTCGCAGTTCATCGTCACCTTCTGCGTCATCCTCCTCAGCTGGAGCCTCCGGAAAGCTTCTAAATTTAGATTCACGTCATCGTCTGCTTCCTCCGGTGTCACTGCTGCTAAGCAAAACGGGGATAACGCGCTAGACTCTTCAGGCCCCGACGAGGGTAAGAATCCGGCAAAATGGCGCCTCACGGGCAAAGATCTTCAGGTGGTACGCCAAGTTGTCCTTATTTCAACTATCTTCATCGTGCTGAACACGCCTATGGTGATGCTGGGCTTGTCCGGTCTGCTGCTGGCCGGCTTTGACGCCAGTTGGAGCGCTGACCGCTACGTCCGACTCTACTACTCCGGCCACTTCATGCGGCGAGTGTTTGAGCAGGTGAACAGCTCCGTGAACATCTTCATCTACTACAGCTACAACACCTCCTTCCGCACACACTTCGCGCTGGCCTGGGGGAACAAGAAGGACAAGTCCTAGAGAGTGAGCTGAAGGATTATCTTTCCACTTTAGCTTCAAGATTTGAACTTTTTTTTCCATACATTTTTACGCCCACATCGACCTAACTTTGATATTCAGGAGGTAGCTTCTGACCATGCCTCTGAGCATTCTTTTTTTTCTTCTTGTTTTTAATGTATATCATACCCGCTCCACTTGTGGGAGAAAACTGATATAAAAGTTTGGAAGTAAACTTGATTTGTGTACTCTATTTTTAAACTGATTACTTATTTCAAATTCTGTGGAAATTTAGAGCCTTAAGTAGGCATAAAATAGACCAATCTAAAAACAGTTTTTGGGACTTGCAGGAATGGCGTAAGAAATAGTGGTTGGACCCCTTCACATTTGAGCCTGTGCTTCTTAGAGTCAGTCAATAAGCTACCCTAGAATTACAAAGTTCTATCTGCTCAGTACCTAGTTTTGAAAAATTTGACGTAAAATTTTTGAGTTTCACAACTTGTCAAGGTTTTTTTTAAATGCAAATTTTAATAACGACTCTGAATGTTCTTACGATTTTTATAGAGTATGTAGAACATTTGGTTTCTGAACTCGAAGTGTTAATAATGCTAAACGACCAAACTGTCAGATAGAACTTTGAAATTCTGGGGTAGAGAAGTATGTTACCAACTGCGTAATAGCAAGGAAAACGAGAGAAAGGAAGACATTTGAGGGTCTTGGACAAGTCTCAAAAATGGAATGTCACTAAAAAGAATACAAACAGCAAAATCCCCCTCCCCCCAAAAAAAACAAAAAACAACCCAACAACAGACACACACAGAAAATAACAAACAATACAAAACAATACAAAACAAACAATCAAACAAAACAAAAGAAAACAAACTTACTAACTAACAAAAATCCAAAGAAAATCAACAATAACAAAACCCAAAGTGGGTTCTTATTTCGTAGAACATGCTATACAATACGAACAACAACTGTATTAGAAGCTACAACAGCAGTAATAGCAGCAATAGCAACAGAACAATAATTTTAAAAAAACAAATTAAATGGGAACTTTTAACTTAAATAACAACAACAACATCCCCATTAGCAGCATCTAAGACAGCGGTGGCAACAACAGGAATAACAGACGAAAAGAGTTACATGTACAGAAGAAAAGTTGAAACAACAGATAACAGCAGCTGTAGTAACATATTCTTGTCGTTACATTGACAAAGAAAACAGGCAAATGACTACGACACTTGGAGCACATTGTCATGACAAACTCGTGTAGGTACGAAATATCAAAATTCGGGGCTTGTTACATTATTATACAGCTGTACGATAGAATACTTTGCTGATAGAAAATCATCGCGAGTACAAAAGCACAAGATGAAGACACAAGAAAAACAAAATAATTTTTTTGAAGGTTGGGATTGGGTATGACAGGGGTGGATGGAAGATTTATTTTCATTGTGCATGTTAGTAGGCAGGAGAATGGGGATTGTCTCTTTACTATAATATTTTGGAGATGTTCTGAAGAGTATTGTGCTCCTCTTTGTCAACTACTCAATTTAGCTTTTATTCTGTGATATGAAAATTGCTTTAAAAAAGATGATGACAAATAAAAAGTCATGCTACCAACCCAAAGGAGACCGTTCTCGTAGAGTGTGTGTGAAGGCAGATATAATGTGTTGTTTACTTTTCCTTTTCCTTTGACCTTCCGTTGATATCCGTGTTGTTGCAGGGAGACTGTTCACTACCTCAGAATTACAAAGTTCTATCTACTCAGTACCTAGTTTTGAGAAATTTGACGCAAAAATGTTTGAGTTTCACAACATATCAAGCTTTTTCGAATGCAATTATTTGAACATCTTGATAACAATATCGAATAATCTTGCGATTTTGATAGAGCGGAAAGAACATTTGGTTTCTGACCTTATGGTCTTTGTAACTCAAAACAGCCAAATAATGTCAGATAGAACGTTGCGATTTGGAGGCAGTGAATTATCTTCCAGCTGCGAGTTGAGTGGCTTGGAGTGGGTGGTTGGCGGGTGCTCTGGTGTGGTTTGCTCCTTCTTTCCTATAAAAGACTTATCGTCTCTATCTCTCCTCCTTCTTTTTTGTGTTTGTTACTCTCTTGTAATACATCTAATCTTCGGCACTTATATGACCTTATTGTGTTGCAAGTACCGTAAAACTCTTACTCAAACTAAAGAGTGGCTTGGAGGAGGGTCACATTGTGGTCACTGAGGATGTCCTTTACAGTTGAGTCAATCCAGCAATGTCTTGTTTGTCCACTGAAAAGCAATGCTTTTATTTTGTTCTCCAACTCTCCCCAGCCCATTCCACCCCGTACTGCTGTTCCCATGGCACATGCACTCGAGTGAACCTTGCCTAAAATGTGAAGCATCCTGGTGAGATCAGGTGCTTGTCAAAATAATGAAATTGAAGAAATCAGCTTTTTTTCGCCCATAATTTTGCAATTTTTATTGAATTTGAACATAAATAATCCTTGTCTGTTTGATCACACATTGGGTCCATCTCTGTCTGAGTTGGCCTTGACTCAGTGACTGGCAGTGTCAAAGCAGCCCAGCTCCTAAATGACACCACCTTAACCCTATCCGTACGTCGTGTTTTACGATCGTATCCATATGACGTGGGGAACTCTGTGCCACCACTTTCCAAAGAGGAAATTTACTCGTTAATCCGATCCGTACGCTTTGCATAGCAGTCTGTCAAACTAATTTTTTGAGAAATACTGAAAGTATCAAAGAGATCTTCGAACTAGAAGTATTCTAGAATACAACCCCGGGGGTACAAAATGACCCCAGGGCGTACGGATAGGGTTAATGATCTAAATTGTGTCGATAGGGACATAAAAGATAAATTATTAAATTTGACAGGTTTTTTTTTATATTGTAGGCTACCAATGTAGTCCTATTTGTTTGCAACATCTTGGAGTGTGATGTGGGAGTAGGCCTATCCAAGTCCAAGATTTTCTACCCACTTCTTTTTTTAGTTTTAGTAAGGGTTTTACAGCACTTACAACACAATAAGGTCATATATATAAGTGCCGAAGATTAGAGGTGTTTCTAGAAAGTAACGAATAGAAAAAAGAAGGAGGAGCAATACGGGCGATGGATGTTTGATAGGAAAGAAGGAGCAAACCACACCAGAGTACCCGTCAACCACCAACTTCCATGACAAACTTCGCTTTGTTCTATTGGAGAACAAACACACAAAAAAGGTGAAACTGTATAGGTTTAACACCCCTATCTACACTTTCTGGTCATTTCTGAGCTAAACATCCATATCCGAAAAGACCGAGCTAAGTGGAAAATGTGTGCAAAGTGGCTGTCCCAATAAGGAAACAACGTTGGACTGAACTGAGGCTTGAACCCCCAAACCCACAATCTCATGACTGCGAGTCCGGTAGCCTAACCACTGTAGCGGCTACCGTCGCCACTCACAACAAAAAAGAAGGAGAGATCAGGGTGTTATAGTGTTTGATAGGGAAGAAGAGAGAGAGATCAGGAGAATAGATGTTTGATAGAGAAGAAGGAGCAAAAAACATCAGAGCACCTGCATAAACCTATTAAAAACATTGAGTAAAGATACGCTCATCGGCATAATGATGGTCATTTAGTGCTGGGAAAAAGTAAGACAGACAGACAGACAGAAATAAAAGAGGGAAAGTAAAGAAGTAGGACCTACCACTGGCACCCTCCAACCACCGGCATTATTAAAAGTGACATTAAACAAAAACGCTAACAACATTCAAAGTCTTCACGATGTCTGCCTGTTACCATCAGGGCAATGCATTACATGAGACTGCTTGAAATTGCTGCCTACCTCTCATAGTTTTAGTAGTTTTAGTAAGAGTTTAACAGCATTTGTAACACAATTAAACAATCCTAGGGGCATATGGTCGCTTTTAAGGACTAGCGGCTAACCCAGATTTCGGGGGTTTCCAGAAATCTTGACCTACACCAAAAGTGGGCATTGCCCTACCTATAGAGGAGAAGTTTGGTTTCATTAGTGTGTATATTTGTTTGGTTATAGAGAAAACTCTCCTTGTTTTTTAAAGAACCTGAACAAGGGGCAAAAGTTTAACCTTCGATTTTCTCAAAACAGCGTTTTTCGGGTAGCCCCCTTGTGCTTAAAAGCGACCGTATGTGCCTGAGATTAGAGGTGTTACTAAAGAGTAGGCCCAACATACATAGAAAAGAACAAGCGTAGGATGAGAGATTTTATAAGGACAGTTAATAAATGTTTGATAGGAAAGAAGGAGCAAACCACATTATAGAGCATCTGTAAATCACCCACTATCTACCTCTCTTCACCTTGTCTATTTTTTTTTAAGAAAGAAAAAGTCCCCACTACGATTATATTCTTATTTTTTAACGTAGGACACGATCTATAATTTTTTAGGAGCAAGCTCCCTACCCTGTTTGTTAGTGCAAACCCAGGCTGAGAGGGATCCAACTTCCCAGCACAAAGACAGAGATACTCAATCTGTCCCTGTGGTTTTACGTACCTCGCATAATTTAGCAAAATTTGATCATTTTTCGCATAATTTCTGATTATTTTCCTTTATCATTCTTTGTTAAAAATGAACAGAAGCGCACAATTTCACATTTTTTGGGCTCAGTTTGCATAATTTCAGAATTTTTCTTGCACAAAACGACGCGGACAGCTCAATGAAAATTTCTCCCCATTTGGGAATCAAACTCAGGTCTCCTGCATGTGACAGCAAAGTGGCTAACCACTACAACCATTGACATCGATTACAATTTTGGTTGCTCTTGCAATACTAAACGGTTATTTATGAAGCCGGACATCCGAATTTAACATCCGGTCCATCTCCGATATGACCAAGACAAATGGGGACATTTCATGTAGGCCTACGACAGTGCCTTCCTCAAGGACAAATTGTCTAACTAGGCTGAACTTTGGTCACACGAACCTGCAATCTCACGGTTACAAGTCTGGTAGCCTGAACCACTCAAGTAAAAATGCCACAAAGCTGTTTTTTTGTTGTTGATTTTTTAGTAGAAGATTTACGGCGCTCGCAACTGCATAAGGTCATATGAGCGCCAGAAGATTAGAGGTGTTACAAGAGAGTAACAAACATAAAAAAGAAGAAGGGAAGATAAGGACGATAGATGTTTGACAGGAAAGAAGAAGCAAAGCTGTATGCAAAAAAGTAATACAAATCTGAAACCGATTGTAGCATTTTTTTGAGGAATATTATTTATTAACAGTGCAAACAAACATAACACAACAATGTAAAAAATGGCACTGGGAACATAATACTTTCATAATATTAATTGTAAAAATGCGTACACATGCACACAAATCTGTAAATACAAAATTGATTGATTAAGGTGGACAAAACAAACAGCTATGGATATATTATATTGCTTCACATTATAAATATAGAGATGTGTATAATATATCAAGTCACAGTTAATACAAAATATATTATATTAATATATATATATATATATATATATATATATATATATATATATATATATATTTTTTTTTTTTTTTATACAGTCAAACCACGTTATACCGCCTGCCTTGGGACGAGCATAACGTTGGTGGCACAGTAGGACTGGCGGTATAAAGGGATAGCACCGACTGCCATCTTGACTAGTTGTGCACTGGTAAAGGCTTGAGACTAGAAACAAACTGGCCAGTCATGAATCATGTAGACCAGCTCGGTACTTTCTTGTTGTGTCTCTGGATCGATAACAACTTGTTGCGTCTCCATTTTTTTAAACATTGAACATGTGACTTCTTCCTTCTTAAGATCACTCTTTGTTCTGAACTGTTATCACTGTTATTAAAAATGGAGAAACGACAAGAAAGCGCTGAGGTCGCGACCTGTCTTGCGTGATATTGCCATGCACAGGAAAAAAGAAAAAAACAAGTATGCAACCAATTACATGTTCAACTCCAGCTAAATTTTACGTAAATTAATTCAAACTTAAAGAAGTGACGATTACAAGCTAGGCCATATTATGTGTGTCAAGGACTCTGTTGACGTACAATTTAACAACATATTTTTATCCAATACTTGTGTAGACTTGAGCCCGAGTCCTCACAATATAAAAGCCTCACTGGTGCCCACCAACCTTTTGGTCATCGTTTTGATATCTGACGACGCCAGATATTTTTCCAGCGGGCCGAGGTGGCTCGATCAGTTCCTTTGAAATTTATTGTGGTGACTTTAAAATTTCATTCCATTTTTTTTTTACATTGTCCAAAAGCTAAAAATAATTGCAAACCAGAAACAAAAAGATGACAAGAGCAAGAAATAGGTCGAGGTCACAGAGACCTTTGTGGGAAAGAGGTTATCTATCACTTTTATCAGGCAGCCACCAAGTGGGTGCTGTACAGTAGTGTGGCATGTGTAGTGAGAATCTCTGACGGTTAATTCCTTGGCAGTATACCGGGGCACATTTACATTAGTTTAACACTGCTTCCAGCCCCAGCCATTTTTGTGCACTCTCTAACCCCAGTCCCAGCCAGAACAGCAGTATTTCAGAAAAAGAGGCATCACTTTTAAAAGTTAAATAGTATCTTTGTAGTGAGGTTTAAATAATAATATAATTATAACGATGTTTAAAGGCAAATCAACAAATATTATGAAAATTACAGTTCAATTAGGTTCGTTACTTCAGAAAAATGCGCAAAATCGGTACCCCAAAACTGAGATACACTCTTGGGATGGTGGGAGGTACAAGCGCTGCTGAAAATAGACACGAATGGGGCTGGAAGGGTTAAAAAGGACCGAACAAATCAGACAGTTGGCGGATGGCAGTGTAACGGCGCAAATACTATGCAGGCATTCCTTTTCGTGCATTGGCAAATTTTGGCAGTAAGCGGGGGTTGGGTAGGGGCGGTATAACGAGGTTTGAATGTATACAGAGGCTCTGTTTTTTTCATTTAGAGAAAAATCATTGAATGAAAAAAAAATAATAATAAAAAAAATAATAACCAAAAAATAAAAGGTTTCAAAATAAATATTTATACAGCTATTTGAACTCTGGCAAGAAAGAATATAGTATTATTATAGGAATTAAAACTCTGCTTGCCCTCACCACATGTGATGCAATTTCATCTGAAACGAAAAGGCTTTATTGAAACTACTGAAGCATGGAAAAACAGCTTTATACTTAATACTGTACAATTTTTTAATTTTTTTCAACTTGCACGCTCCTTTTTCTTTATTTTGCTCGTTCTGTTTTTCGAGGACTTTTTAAAATTCCTAATCTGAGTCACTCCATATCATGGGTTCCAATCCAGTAGTGCCTCTTTTAACATTTTGCATATGACTTAAAATTCACAATTAAAAAAAAAAAATGTATTTAATCTTTTTTTTTTTATTGTAAAAATAGCGAATTTAAAATTCAAGCCACAAACACCCAAAAAGCAAAGAAACCTGGAGCACGGTATATGGTCTAAAGGGCAACCTTTATGGCAAGGCTGATTTTCTTTTCAATTCAATAAATATAAAGACACATTTACATAAGCACACAATGTTTCAGTTTTAAGAAAAAGGCTCCAGTTGGCCCATTAACTTCATATTACTGTAAGTAGCTTCCACTAACTTTCTAATATTTTAAGTAGCTTCTTCAGACACGCAAACACATCCTTTCTCAAGAACACAGTTTCTGTCTAAGAGGTGAACTCTCTCCATTTCAACTTACTTGACATATTATTATTAAGTACCTACATACATCATAATGTTTCAACTCTCATGAAGACCCTATTTGGGTCACTGTGATATCAAGTACAAAGGAAGCTTTTAAGATAAAATAAGATAAAATAAAATAAGATAGATAAAATGTTATTGATCTCCATGAAGAGAACTTATTTCACAGCTATGTGATATAGATTTGTTTCTCTGGTGGAGGTTCCTATGTGTGTCATTTGACTTCCAAACTAAAAATCTAGCAGGCACACAGCGTTATTGGTTGGACATAGAAGTCTCGTTTTGTACGAATTTCTTTATGTACTAATTTCAGGCTTAATAAAAATTAGGCCTATATTAATATACAAAAATATACAAGAACACATTTGGGACCTAAAAACCTGTTCACCTCGTGCGTTTTTTGCTATGTATGCATGCTCATCATGTGTGAGCAAGACTGCACATTTTGTCTAGTTTTCGTGCTTATGAACACGTTTGACACTAGACTAGACATGAAGGAACAGGTCACTTCGGAAGGGGTCAATCTCTCTCTATGATTGCTTAGAGTTTGTTCAAAGTAACAAAATATGTCACTCCTTTCAGCACTTCTGCAAAATCACTTTGTGCTACGAGATTGCAGATAGTATAGTGTACGTGTTCTATGCCCCAATCTTCACATTATAAATATTAATCTGTTCCCGTCGTTTTATGAAAGAAAAATTCTAAAATTATAGAAACTGAGCTCAAAAATGTGAAATTATGCGATTCTCTTAATTTAACAAAGAATGATAGAGGAGAAATTATGCAAAAAATGATCAAATTTCGCTAAATTATGTGGGGTGCATAAAACCACGGAGACAGTATTAGATCCTTTGATGAATGAGCTGCTTTGGCCCTGCCTGTCAGGGCCAACCCGGGCTGAGTTGGATACACAGTAACCTTGTTGAAAGACAGAGGTATATATATTAAAATTTGCTCAAGCCTCCCCTGACACGGGAACTAATCTCTTATCTTCTGTGTGCAATGGCAAAGGCCCTAAGCATGACACAACAGGTACCAGTGACAAAAGACTTTTAAAAATATTTTTTAGTAGAGGTTTTACGGCGCTCGCAACTGCATAAGGTCATATGAGCGCCAGAAGATTAGAGGCGCTACAAGAGAGAAACAAACACGAAAAAGAAGGAGGGGAGATAAGGACGATACATGTTTGATAGGAAAGAAGAAGCAAACCACACCAGAGCACCCGCCAACCACCCACTGACAAAAAGACTGCGTAAGTAAGTAAGTAAGTAAGCAAGTAAGCAAGTAAGCAAGTAAGCAAGTAAGCAAGTAAGCAAGCAAGCAAGCAAGCAAGCAAGCAAGCAAGCAAGCAAGCAAGTAAGTAAGTAAGTAAGTAAGTAAGTAAGTAAGTAAGTAAGTAAGTAAGTATTCAAGAAAAGCCCATCAACTTCAACTTAACAAGTCAGACGTAATGCTTTTTAATTTGACATTCCCGCCCCCCTCAACCCCACCCCCAACTCCCTAAATTTTCTAATGTTTAAAGTCATGCATTGTGCTTTCACTTCAACCTTTTACAAAAAGAAAACAGCACCTTCTAACATAGAGATAGCCTTTTGGTACAAAATATCTGGTCGACATAAGAGCCAAAAAGGAAAAAATTGATAAAAATTGCAAAGGGGCAGAAAAATGCCAATTTCTTCAATTCCATTATTTTGACGAGTGCCTAATTTTACCTCAATTCTTCACATATTGTTCTTTTGTTTGTTTGTTTCTGTAGAGGGTTTACGGATTAGAAGATTAGAGGTGTTACAAGAGAGTAACAAACATAAAAAAGAAGGAGGGGAGATAAGGACGACAGATGTTTGATAGGAAAGAAGGAGCAAACCACACCAGAGCACCCGCAAACCACCAACTATCGTTCTTTATCTCAACAGACGGGAGATACAGTCAAACATGCTCTAGTCTAATGACCACCTGTCCAAATCAATCACCAGTACAAATATAACTTCCCTTTTGGTCGCTTTTAAGGACAAGCGGGCTAACCCAGATTTCCGGGGTTTCCAGAAAGCTTGACCCACACCAAAAGTGGGCATTGCCCTACCTATAAGAGAAGTTTGGTTTCATTGGTGTGTATATTTGTTTTGTTATAGAGAAAACTCTCCTCCTCTTTTAAAGAAACTGAACAAGGGGCAAAAACTTTACCTTTGATTTTCTCAAAACAGCATTTTTCGGGATAGCCCCCTTGTGCTTAAAAGCGACCATTTGTTCCTAGCATTTAAAAAATCTTCCTAAGACAATCACTTTTCTCCTCGTAATTAGGTGGCCATATTCCACTATTTCTCTACTGTGTCCCTACAGCGTAGTCGCTCAGCAGCAGCAGGAACTTTTCTTCTTCGGCTCAGGTGCGAGTTTCTGGAACCGGGCGAAACTGAGGAACACCTGAGGACAACAACAGATAGAGAAATTCGAACACACGTATCTATAGGTAAGGTATAAAGGATTCCACTCAAACCGAACATAGATAGTCCAAAAACAGCGGTAAAAGCAAACAAAAAAGAGAAACTCTTGGGGCGGGGGGTGGCAATACATTGTATCTCTAAACTGAAAACATAGCTAACGCCATCCCGCAAATTTTCATCTATGTGAACTCCACTGTATATATGTCACCTTAGCAGAGACTGCACATCATTTCGAAACTTCACGTTGACCGTATAGTTGGTTTTTGTAGGGAACGGGATAGAGGGTGCCCACGTCCCTCATGACTCATTGGAGCAGAGGAAGATAGGTCTAATGCTAACATTACTTAAACACAATCCCACATCATCGCTCATCACAACCATTATATTATGAAAGTTTGATTCTGGCTGCAATTCTCTGACCAAATTGACATCATCATATTATGGAACCCTGTAGTCGTGCTGGGAGAATTGTAAGTTAGCGAAAGTAAAAAATAAACTAAGTTTTTCCCTTGTGCAAATTTAAGAGTTACTATTCCGAAAACTCAATTTTTGACTTGTGGTAAAAACTTTGTCATATTTTTTAGATTCCAAAAACTGAATTTAGACTTGTAGAT
>NW_004797478.1:793463-796590 GCF_000002075.1 Aplysia californica | reverse complement strand
TTCTTCTTTTGTGACGGATTAAAATGGCTGAAATGGATGGGGAGACTACAGTGGTAATGGTGGGATCATAGTTCTATTCAGGGGCGAAGCGTCTATATAATCAAATAATCACTGCTTCCCTTCCTAATTTTGAAACATTGTCGCTGTCAAATTCATCCTTAAACGTAAACCTCTTAAATTAAAAGTAAAAAGAGGTTCGTAATCCACAATGAGTATGCCTAACGTTCAAAACGGTTTCACGGCCACATAAATAGCCTCCTCACCCCTCTCGGGCCACTCTATAAGGAGTCGCAAGCTTTGATTAAGTAAGCTTAAAGTGAGGCTGGGAAGAGTCTGCCAGTACAGTTTAGGGAACATGTGCATAGCAGTCATGGCTGTTTCATTGCCACATATACCCTGTTCACCCCTTTGGGGCCACAGTTATAATCAATCCCAGGCCCTGATTAAGTAAGGTAACGAACACTGGTCGAGTCTACCTCACAAACATGAAAGTTTGATTCTGGCTGCAATTCTCTGACCAAATTGACATCATCATATTATGGAACCCTGTAGTCGTGCTGGGAGAATTGTAAGTTAGCGAAAGTAAAAAATAAACTAAGTTTTTCCCTTGTGCAAATTTAAGAGTTACTATTCCGAAAACTCAATTTTTGACTTGTGGTAAAAACTTTGTCATATTTTTTAGATTCCAAAAACTGAATTTAGACTTGTAGATGTAAAAAAAAAATATACGAACCCCTCACCGAGACCTTCTTATTGGGTCTCGCTGAGAGTTCGTTTTTTTCTTTAACATTCACGGAGTATTTCAGGGATTTGTCAGTATCAAAAAGCCATATTAACAACATGCACAAGTCAAAATTCCACATTTCGGAATTCATGTCTTTCTAAGTATTTATGAGCAACTTCAAATATATATATATAACCTTTTTCGTCTATATACAACTCAGCAAGAACATTCCGAAAACTCAATTCTCCTCTTCTTTAATGCGCAAGTCAAAATTCCAGTTTTCGGAATTCATGTCTTTATGAATCTTTTATGAGCAACTTCAATATATACAGCCTTTGTAATACAACTTATTTCGGTTAGATTGCTCAACAACAACAACAACAAACTTTTCGCTTCCGAAAACTCAGTTTTCGACTTGGACACACAAGGATTTCTGAGATATAAAATTGTCTCCAAAGACATTATTTTCAACATGCACAAGTCAAAATTCCACATTTCGGAATTCATGTCATTTTAAGAGTCTTTATGAGTAACTCCAAATTATGTACGAGTTAGTATCTTCCGAAAACTCAGTTTTCGACTTGTCGCAGTAAAAAAAAAAAACGAACCCTCATCAAAACCTTCCTGTTAGGTCTCACTGAGAGTTCCTACTTTTCTTTAACGTACGGCACATTTACGGAGTATTTCAAGGATTTGTATTATTTATCTTTTGCACATGCACAAGTCAAAATTTAACATTTCGGACTTCATCTAAGTCTTTTAGGAGCAGCTCCACATTTTCTTTGAGAAACTCACAATGTGGCCTATTCGTATTTTTTTTTAACGTCGACAAGTCCAAAATTCAGTTTTGTCAAATCCTTTCCCTCGTGCAACAGACACAGCCTCGTGTAACAACGTTCTGTGATTTCTAGTAATTCTACTCAGGGCTGTTAGTATACTCAGAATTACATTCCGAAAACTGAATTTTTTGACACCAGAGCAGCCGCCAACCGCCCACGGGCTTTCTTTATATAAAGAGAGGGAATTGAAGATTGCATTTATTAGACTAGGGGTCAACGTAATGAATTATTGAACCTCGTTGCTTAGTATCATGACTTTCAAGATGTCACCAGATTCGCTTGAATCACTGCTTCTCGATCCTGAAAAGTCTGGTATCTTGACTTACAATTACGACAAGGATTTCAAACCAATGTTGTGCGATGAAGCCAAAATGCTACTAAAAGAAAATGCCGGAGGTAGTTCCACCGTGTCGGAAGCCTACTCTTTCCATCTTATTAAACAAATACTGCCTGGTGTCAAATTGTGGGAGACAGAGAGAAATATTCAGTATCGCTATCAAACTGGCAAAATTACGGACTACTCAGTCCGTTTTGGAAAGCGCAGGTTTGCCGTACAAGTCACTCGAGCCATGAACAACCCCAAAGACCGGGGTCTACATCGTCGACGCGACGCACGACTTAAAAAAGAGGTGGAGAAAAAATTGAGAGGAATTAACGAATCGTCTCTGAACGCATGTCTCAAATGGGAACGACAGATCCTACACGTATGGTGTCAAGACTCGACTCTCAGCGAAGTCGTGAAAGACGTATTCAAGAAGACCGATAATGGCCTGAGAGGTAACACCATCCTGCTTGTATCGGAAGTACTGGACGATCAGCAGCGAGAGGTGATCTTTTACAACAGGGCACCCAGTTCTCTACTATAATGTACTTCCCATTTCTACTTCTACTACATATCGTATATAATAATATGTCATTCTCGCTGGTGCGGCTTGCACTTACGGCTTGGCGAGCGCCACGAACACAGCATCAGACCAAGGCCACCTGGTAGGGGAAAACTTCGGAAGAAATTCAACCATTGCTGGGTGGGCAGGAGGGGGCGAAAGAAACGCGCTTCGCCATCGCACCCTCCATATCATGAATGACATGTTATATTCTATGAAGGGAGAAAGTTATGCTACCCCCCCCCTCCCGAAAAAGAAGAGAAACGTATTACTATGATTTTGTCCCTCCGTTAATGATCATTTCTCCCAGATTATTATTCGTTTGAGAAGCTATACTGAGAAACAAAATGAAGGCTTCCGGTATAGAAATCTGCCATCGCCCTGTGACTGTGGGACGCCCGTGGCTAAATAGAATGACTTTGATGTCCCGCCACATGCCCCAACAATAGCTACAAGAGCAAGTCGCCGTCACTTTCAACAACAACAACAACCCCAACATCATCAGCTGGATGGTCACGAGAACCGTGGTCAAAGTTCAACGAGAACAAACCCCCCTGTCCCTCGTGGATACGTCAGACTGACAAAACTTGGCGCATTTTTTCAACTGGTTGTACCCTGAAGAAGAAGACGGGTGGTGCTACCGTGCACTGGATGCGATATATATATATATATATATATAT
>NW_004797478.1:789881-793363 GCF_000002075.1 Aplysia californica | reverse complement strand
ACCTCGCAACCCTCCCGCCGGCTGATTACGAGGTTTCATCACGACAAAAATGTTGTAATGAAACCTCGCATCCCACAGCATAACCATTTAAAGAATAGAAAAGGGGATTTCTTTGGTCTAACCAAGTTTCAAAGGTGTTTTCATTTATCTGTACCAACTTTGGTTCATATAGATCTTTTTGTTCACGAATAAATCAGTTTTTTGTCTCTCCTGTAAAATTTTCCTTTCTGGGGTTGCGAAGTTTCATCACTCCACCAGCGATATAAAGAGAGGGAATTGAAGATTGCATTTATTAGACTAGGGGTCAACGTAATGAATTATTGAACCTCGTTGCTTAGTATCATGACTTTCAAGATGTCACCAGATTCGCTTGAATCACTGCTTCTTGATCCTGAAAAGTCTGGTATCTTGACTTACAATTTCGACAAGGATTTCAAACCAATGTTGTGCGATGAAGCCAAAATGCTACTAAAAGAAAATGCCGGAGGTAGTTCCACCGTGTCGGAAGCCTACTCTTTCCATCTTATTAAACAAATACTGCCTGGTGTCAAATTGTGGGAGACAGAGAGAAATATTCAGTATCGCTATCAAACTGGCAAAATTACGGACTACTCAGTCCGTTTTGGAAAGCGCAGGTTTGCCGTACAAGTCACTCGAGCCATGAACAACCCCAAAGACCGGGGTCTACATCGTCGACGCGACGCACGACTTAAAAAAGAGGTGGAGAAAAAATTGAGAGGAATTAACGAATCGTCTCTGAACGCATGTCTCAAATGGGAACGACAGATCCTACACGTATGGTGTCAAGACTCGACTCTCAGCGAAGTCGTGAAAGACGTATTCAAGAAGACCGATAATGGCCTGAGAGGTAACACCATCCTGCTTGTATCGGAAGTACTGGACGATCAGCAGCGAGAGGTGATCTTTTACAACAGGGCACCCAGTTCTCTACTATAATGTACTTCCATTTCTACTTCTACTACATATCGTATATAATAATATGTCATTCTCGCTGGTGCGGCTTGCACTTACGGCTTGGCGAGCGCCACGAACACAGCATCAGACCAAGGCCACCTGGTAGGGGAAAACTTCGGAAGAAATTCAACCATTGCTGGGTGGGCAGGAGGGGGCGAAAGAAACGCGCTTCGCCATCGCACCCTCCATATCATGAATGACATGTTATATTCTATGAAGGGAGAAAGTTATGCTACCCCCCCCCTCCCGAAAAAGAAGAGAAACGTATTACTATGATTTTGTCCCTCCGTTAATGATCATTTCTCCCAGATTATTATTCGTTTGAGAAGCTATACTGAGAAACAAAATGAAGGCTTCCGGTATAGAAATCTGCCATCGCCCTGTGACTGTGGGACGCCCGTGGCTAAATAGAATGACTTTGATGTCCCGCCACATGCCCCAACAATAGCTACAAGAGCAAGTCGCCGTCACTTTCAACAACAACAACAACCCCAACATCATCAGCTGGATGGTCACGAGAACCGTGGTCAAAGTTCAACGAGAACAAACCCCCCTGTCCCTCGTGGATACGTCAGACTGACAAAACTTGGCGCATTTTTTCAACTGGTTGTACCCTGAAGAAGAAGACGGGTGGTGCTACCGTGCACTGGATGCGATATATATATATATATATATATATATATATATATATATATATATATATATATATATATATATCGGCGAGTACGAACAGCAACAGCTGCATGTGTTTTGTGTGAGTGGGAAGGCGGACGAGCGATTGACGAAGCTGCTGCTGACGGTCAAGATGTGAAGAGATGAATTGATATGCTCCCAGTTGAAACTTGTCTTTTGTTTTTACTGCTTTTGATACTTAAAACGTTGTCTTTTACAGCTTTCTTATTGTCAGAGAGAAGGAGCGCTGGTGTGTGAGTAGGTGTCGGGGAAGAGAAGAGGTTGATACTGTATGTACAACTTCCAAGTGTTATTGATGACTTAGGTTTTTTACAGCTATATTATTGTGTGTGTGTGTGTGTGTGTGTGTGTGTGTGTGTGTGTGTGAGAGAGAGAGAGAGAGAGAGAGAGAGAGAGAGAGAAATAGAGAAAGAGAGGGAGAGGGACTGAGAGAGAGAGTGAGAGAGGGAGAGAAAGAAAGAGAGAGAAAGAGAGAGAGAGAGAGAGAGAGAGAGAGAGAGAGAGAGAGAGAGAGAAAGAGAGAGAGAGAAAGAGAAAGAGAGAGAGAGAGAGAGAGAGAGAGAGAGAGAGAGAGAGAGAGAGAGAGAGAGAGAGAGAGAGAGAGAAAGTTATGTGAGTGAAGATGTAAGAGAAGGATTTTACCAATTCATGTATTGTATCGACTGCACTGCTGGAATGTTTTTTGTACCAACTGCAACTGCTGGATTTGTACTTTTTGTAATTTTCTAAAACAGTTATAATAAACGACACATTTTTCAAAGTTTTTTTTTTTCATTTCTACTAATGAAAAATTTGTCTAAGTTCTTTACAAGATGAACACTATTCTAACTTCATTTCAGCTCTCTAAGAAAACACTTCCAAACAATGACATTTGATTCTTAGATGAAAGTTATTCCAAATTCCACGCTCTCGAAAAAAAAAAAACCCCACCTGGGCGACATGACCATGGGGCATCCTGTGCCAGATTCCCCCCGTATACTACGACTAACGTTGTGGTAATCCATGATTGTAGAACTTTCTCGCACATTGGAGAGGCGAGAGAGAGAATACAGGTCGACTGTGAACACCCCCCATCATTGCCGAGTCGTGGTGTCGCCATCACGTCTCAAGACTACGGTGAGTTTCTCAAGCTCGTGCGAGAAACTGCTGGTACCATATCAGTCCTCGAGATCGTTGTAAAAGTTGTATACAACATTTCACGATCATATCGGGGACGCCAGCCTCATTTCTCCGCTCGAGTTACGGATACCGAAGGCTAGCCGCCCTAGATCGCTACGACTCAATGGATACGCCAGGCAGTTCAGCGTCAGTTTGTACCTCTCTCTCTGTTCTCCGTTGTCATAATGGCAACAGCGATTGGTGTTGGGGATTATATAGAGATAGGCTACCCAAAGACCGTGTATACCAAGATATTGCACTTTGCTCTTTGGACTTTTGTCTGCGGCCGTGGCGGGCTGGCTTTGCCGCCCAGCGCGTGACTGACTACGTCACTAGACGACGTGAGGTTGGTTTCATCGCCGACTGCTTTGTGTGTGTGTCTTTGTGTGTGTGTGTGTGTGTGTGTGTGTGTGTGTGTGTGTGTGTGTGTGTGTGTGTGTGTGTGTGTGTGTGTGTGTCCTGAAAGACTTAGATTGTGTGTGCGTGCGTGCATGTGCTTGTGTTTGTGTGTGTAATACAAATCCTTGAAATACTCCGTAAATGTGCCGTACGTTAAAGAAAAGTAGGAACTCTCAGTGAGACCTAACAGGAAGGTTTTGATGAGGGTTCGTTTTTTTTTTTTACTGCGACAAGTCGAAAACTGAGTTTGATGAGGG
>NW_004797478.1:749173-789781 GCF_000002075.1 Aplysia californica | reverse complement strand
GCCTGTGAGAGAGTGTGGGGGGGGGGGAGATAAATACGTATCTATATAGAGATAGATCTAGAGAGAGAGAGAGTGAGAGAGAGAGAGAGAGAGAGAGAGAGAGAGAGAGAGAGAGAGAGAGAGAGAGAGAGAGAGAGAGAGAGAAAGTTATGTGAGTGAAGATGTAAGAGAAGGATTTTACCAATTCATGTATTGTATCGACTGCACTGCTGGAATGTTTTTTGTACCAACTGCAACTGCTGGATTTGTACTTTTTGTAATTTTCTAAAACAGTTATAATAAACGACACATTTTTCAAAGGTTTTTTTTTTCATTTCTACTAATGAAAAATTTGTCTAAGTTCTTTACAAGATGAACACTATTCTAACTTCATTTCAGCTCTCTAAGAAAACACTTCCAAACAATGACATTTGATTCTTAGATGAAAGTTATTCCAAATTCCACGCTCTCGAAAACCCCCCCCCCACCTGGGCGACATGACCATGGGGCATCCTGTGCCAGATTCCCCCCGTATACTACGACTAACGTTGTGGTAATCCATGATTGTAGAACTTTCTCGCACATTGGAGAGGCGAGAGAGAGAATACAGGTCGACTGTGAACACCCCCCATCACTGCCGAGTCGTGGTGTCGCCATCACGTCTCAAGACTACGGTGAGTTTCTCAAGCTCGTGCGAGAAACTGCTGCGTACCATATCAGTCCTCGAGATCGTTGTAAAAGTTGTATACAACATTTCACGATCATATCGGGGACGCCAGCCTCATTTCTCCGCTCGAGTTACGGATACCGAAGGCTAGCCGCCCTAGATCGCTACGACTCAATGGATACGCCAGGCAGTTCAGCGTCAGTTTGTACCTCTCTCTCTGTTCTCCGTTGTCATAATGGCATCAGCGATTGGTGTTGGGGATTATATAGAGATAGGCTACCCAAAGACCGTGTATACCAAGATATTGCACTTTGCTCTTTGGACTTTTGTCTGCGGCCGTGGCGGGCTGGCTTTGCCGCCCAGCGCGTGACTGGCTACGTCACTAGACGACGTGAGGTTGGTTTCATCGCCGACTGCTTTGTGTGTGTGTCTTTGTGTGTGTGTGTGTGTGTGTGTGTGTGTGTGTGTGTGTGTGTGTGTGTGTGCGTGTGTTTGTGTTTGTGTGTGTGTGTGTGTGTGTGTGTGTGTGTGTGCGTGTGTTTGTGTTTGTGTGTGTGTGTGTGTGTGTGTGTGCGTGCGCGCATGTGCTTGTGTTTGTGTGTGTATGTGTACGTGTGTGTATATGTTTGTGTGTGTATGTGCACGTGTGTGTATACAACTTTGGGAAGGAGAAGAGGAGGAAGACACAAAACAGGACACATCACATGCTGTAGATAAGTGACCCACTTTGACAGCGATGACCGGTTCAAGGCCCCTGGCAGTCCCTCTCATCGATATATCGATGACCGATAAAGACCGACTAGGTCTCACCCCGTGGGACACTGACGTCACTAGCCGTTATCAACTGTGACAGTCTCATCCACTGATAACTTCATAGTGTCGTGGGTGAGTCTAGCGCGTTGTCTCTGTTCGACATCATATCAATGACAGAATTACCAGACAAATAATGACGTTACGTGCTATGACAGGAAATGTCTTTGTCCAACTAAAGAAGTGAATGTATTGTGGCGACACAATGCAGTCTTGCTTTACAATTTGTTTACGACTTGATGTTGAGGTCTTTTGTAACAACGTCTGGCAGATTCAAACTGTCCTTGTCTCTTCTTAATGATATCAAACGACAACTAGATCTAGTTGTTTCCCCATCATCTGGGTCCTTGAAATGTGACGACTGGTGCTGTGTAAAGAGAGTCACATTACCTCTCTCGAGAGGGGGCGTTTCCAATATATTATTATTAGTCTTGTCAGATTGTTACATTTCTTACATATGTGTGTATGCTGTTTTTCATGAATATTATGCAATGCGCATAGAGCAATGATTGTTTTACGGATTTGTGGGATATAAATGTCATATTAATTGTATCATTATAAGCGAACAATGTAATATTACGGGGTGGGGGGTAAGGGCAAATGTAAGAAAAGTGTAAGAAAGGGGGGGGGGGGTAAAAAAGTCCCCAAAAAGGTGTAAGATGATATTTGAACAGCCCCTACCCTCAATTACACTGAAGACAGTTTCAGTTTTGTACATAACAGCAAATGTTGTTTTTTGTACACAGTAGTACACGGCAAATTTGAAAAAAATGCCCCATTTCAGAAGCACCTTCCCTTTAGGGACCCAGTCTTTTGACAGTATTTCACAGGAAGGGCTTTTTCTTTTTTCACTTCACTCTATAGTGACCGTCGAATGTAGGATCAAAATAATAAAACGTATTACATAATGCTCACAGTTCATGGACATTTTGTGCATCTTTTTGTGTGTAATCAGAAGAAAAAGAAAAAAGCAACAAAAACAAAACTGTTTGACTTAAGGAGTTCTTATTCTGTGGGAGACGTTTTTTTCAACAGTTTCAAATATATAGATAATTTCTTAATAGATTTTACATACCGGTAACAGATGGCACCACATTGCCAGTTCCCACCAGTTAAGTATGGTGGTATGTATTAATTTACATAACTGACACCAACAACTTGACCGCTCTTCCCTCTTCAAAAAGTGGGTCCCAGATCTCAAAACAGACTTTGATTTAGATTAAAATGTCAGAATTTTCTATTTTAGGGCCAACCTAAAACGTCCCAGCAGACCGGGATATTCTACTAATTACATGGACCGGTATTACGAAAATATTTCCTCACACGAGAAGTGAATTCACTTCTGCATGGCTCATTGAAGTGCCTAACTGTTGTTACATCGCAAACTCCTAGTTAAGTTTTAGAAAAAGTTTTACGGCACTTGCAACACAATAAGGTCATATAGAGCCGAAGAACAGATGTGTTACAAGAGAGTAACATACATACAAATGAAGGAGAGATACGGACGATAGATATTTGATAGGAAAGAAGAGGAGCAGAGCACCCGCCAACCACGAACAGTAAAAGTAAGAAAACAAAATAGTCGGAAGAAACAAGTATGTACTATGATGGAGAGACAGAAACAACTGAGAGGCAGCAAAGTAGAATTTCAAGACTTGTGGGGACCGGCCCCAAAGCCACACACAAAACCAAAACACACAACAGAACCAAAACATCATTAAAACAAGCAACCTAACATCATTAAAACAAGCAACCCATTTTTAGTTTAGTTTAGTTTTAGTAGAGGTTTTACGACGCTTGCAACTGCAAAAGGTCATATAAAGCGCCAGAAGATTAGCTCACTGACTACTGGCCCCAGATTAGCTCACCGACTACTGGCCCCTTTCACAAATCACTAGCGCTGAGTACTGGCATTTTTTAGGGTATTTCAAAACAGTCATTATTTTTTGACACAGTAAAGTTACTTTCAAACTTAATCTATTGCAAAAAATTTAAGCTCTCTAGGTCTAATACTTTAATTCTTATGATTGTTTCAAAATTGGAATGAATTTGATTTTTCTAAAAATTTCCAGAAACATGACAGAATGAAATTCACAACAACAACAAAAATAAAAGTTCAAAGAGCTGTTTTGATTTGTATCCATATGTGAGTGTTTGGTGAAAATATAAAAGCTGGTCTATGCGTTTATTCAGACCCATACACTGAATTACATGAGACAGATGTAGGGAACGAAGTTGTGATTTCGTCGCGCGAACAACAACAGTAGATCTAAGCCTTGAACTAGAAACCCGCATCCGCTTCCGAACAGAGGGACTCAGCTGAGTCTAGATATCTCTAGATTCTAGATTTAGATTCTAAATTCATAATTCACGCACCTGCCTGAAGGCTGATGAAATGCTTTTAACCAACATTAATATTACAGCACAACCTATGATAGTGTTTGACACAATAGAATTGGAAATGAATCCTCCATTGAGGTCTATAATGATCTATAAATCTAGATCTAGATCTAGATCTAGATCTAGAATCTAGATTCTATTACAAGTGATTCGGACTTGAATGAATTAGTCAACAAACGAAATTCAAAATGGCCGCTCGAGCACGAAACTGAAAGTAGATAATTTAGGTTGTCGTCCTTTTTCGTATTCGCATTTCTACTCAGGTTCCGACAATTATGTCGGAAACGCCGACGTCGGCACGAAAACAAAAGTGCCGATAAAGCTGACGGGAGAAAAATGGGGCGCTGGCAGTCGGCCAGGCCTCACACTACGCACATTGACTGATACAGGTGGGCCTAGCTGTAGCATCCGCCGGCTCGCGGGTCGGGTCGCGATTGTCGGCAAACATGCAGGTCTAGGTACGAGATCCGTACCTGCGAACCGACCGCCCGCCCCGTACCTGTGACGGGATCCGTAGTCGGTGAGATAGAGGTGTTACAAGAGAGTAACAAACACAAAAAAGAAGGAGGGGAGATAAAGAGGATAGGTGTTTGATAGGAAAGAAGAAGCAAACCACACCAGAGCACCCGTCAACTACCCACTGTCATTCGATGACTTAAACTTCACAGCAAAAGAAAAAGATGGATCAACGAAGTCAAAGAGGCCTTCCAAAGGAACAGCATGACGATCAAAACACCTAGCATAAATCCAACAATTGACCTCCCCTCGACACCTGTGGCATAAGAGGACAGAAAAAGTGAAAGTAAGTACTGGAGAGTAACATACAAAGAATAGGAGAGATTATATTATTATAAGGACAATAGAAGTTTAACAGGAAAGAAGGCACAAACCACACCAGAGCACCCACCGACCACTCACGTTGAGTTGGTTTTTTTTTCTCTTGGGGTTGGGGTGGGTTATTTTAAAAAAACATTCCCTTCTGAGTTCCCAACTGGAGTTGGTTTGCAGGCTTAGGACTGCCGTAGGCCCATTAAAATGTTTTTTTGCTTTTGTTGGAGAGATGTTTCCACAACTAGATGGAACTCAGTAGTTACTACTAGATCTAGTAGCTGTGAGCTATATGATGAGTTCAAGAGAGTCCCCGGGCCCACGTTTCCCAGCTATCTCCTGTCCTCATAGATGTCGCCACTTTTTTTGATAGAAGTTGAAAATCGTTGTCTGTTAATTTTCCATCAGCTCATCACCATTACATCTTCCATGGCTGTCAAGTGCTGAAGTCAGTGACGTGCTGGGGTCACAACAGTCGACATACTTTAAAAAGTATAGAGAGAAAAGTCGCGTTTTGAGTAAACGGCCGATAAAGAAAAATAAAATACTGACTTTATGAGAAAATGGCGATGACAAACATGCCCCGTATGGGAAAAAATACGGTTTTTGGGGGTTCTTATGTGATGAAATAGTTGTATGAGAGGCTGAGGAATCTAAAAATACCTACAACTCAAATTCCATTTATTTTGAGCCTAATTTTGACTTTGGGGGTGTAGCCCCCCCCCCCCTCCCCCTTAAGGGCCTATACATGATGTACTATTAAATGTACTAGTACATAATGTACAGGCCGACCGGACAGGATTTTGACCGTAGGCAAGCCGCTCGGCCAGACGAAATCGAGGAAACAAGGCAGAGAAGCGATACAACCCATCAAACAAGCACTAGCTCTAACAAAAAGTTTATTAATGTTAGGCGCACCGCACAACACTCGTGTTGGCGTTATAATACATAATATATGTACTAAGCAATTTTCCTAAACATGATACCGACAGCAGACAACGACACACACAGTCAAACTAGATCTACACATCCTAGCCCTATACAACAGAGACACCACATGGCAAGCCCGCCTACAAACAACTTTCTGTAACACCCACCATACGCCCACCACCATCATGCACATACCAAGTACACACACAAACCTATACTATACACACACTCAAAACATGACTAGTGGGCAACTTTTGAAAGAATGACGAACTGTGCTGTGGGTGGAGAGACAGCGTGAGTGACAGAGTGGGTGAAAGGAGAAGAGTATGAGTACATCCACAGGTGACAGTACTGACAGCAACAAGACAACGACACCGACCCCCCTGGCCTGGTCCACTTGAGGAGTGAGAGAAAGAGAGGAACGATTTATGAGCCCACGAGTGAATGGATCCTGTGTTCCTATTATATTTTGTATACTTTGAATTTTTAAATAAAAAGGCGGGAATAAAGCCCGAAAGACAGGTACACCCACTCTTTTCACTCCCCACCCACACACTTACAAAACATCATACAAGCACACATGCACACCACACACACACACACACACACACACACACACACACACACACACACACACACACACACACTACTCTTTGTTCACTTTTAATTCAGAATCATTCCTCTATTTTGAAATAATCCCCCTCGCTAAATAAAAGATCAGTGGAATCTCGATCTTGCGAATCCATGGTTAGAATCTAGTTACTAGAAATCTACTTAAAAAACAAATAAACTGTTGTTTACTTGATCTAATGTAGAGATAATATATGTTAGACCTGACCTATCAGCATAACCATGCCATTTGAATCTGTTAGTGTTATACATAAATCTCAAATCCTCAAAATACAAAGACATTCAGTGTTACCAGGTGGCAGTGTTACTCTAGATTTGGTTAGAATCTAAATACATGTTTGCGAGGATGATTTACAAAAGAAAAAAAAATAAACAAACAAAAAGTTTTTTTTTAATATTTAAGAAAGACGATTTAGGTAGAAGAAGTCTAACTGGAATAATGTCAAACCGAGTCTGCCCACCATGGTTTTGTTTTTCCTTTTTAAAACCTTGCCTTACCCTAACAACACTAGATGATGTTATGCTACACCCCGAGGTACACCTATCCACTTTCGAAGAAAATACAAATGTATTAACAAATTCAGTACGGGTAATTCAGACATGTGGGCCTACCAACAGCACGGGTGCTTTACTGGAGATTCGTATACAGAAAAGGACCTTAATATGATTCTAGATTCATTACATGTCCTGCTGTGATGGAAGATGGATGTGAAAAGGTTTATTTTTTCATCTAAATGAATGTGACCTAAATAAGGTATGGGAGGGGGGTTAACTTATATAGGCCATATGTGGCCTAAATAAGGTTAGAGAAGGGGTTTTAGCTTATTTAGGCCATACGTCTATTTGAATCTAACGTCCGTCTTTTCAGTCATATGCATCCTTTATAATCTGGAGGACTTCAGGGTTTGGTCACGGCAAGCCCCACCCTCTTCACAACTCACCCGACACTACTGGGTACTGTACTGTAAGTGAGTGCTACATCTTCCCCATATTGAATAATACACACACATACACACACACGCGCACGCACACACACACACACACACACACACACACACACACACACACACACACACACACACAAAACAGTGGCGTCTAAAAAGAAACTTCAAAATGTAATCACCAAATCATCGTATAAATTAAGCCTTGCGCTACCCACTCATGCAGCATACCAATTTAAAGCTAAATAAATTTTGCACAATCTTACACATTAATACATGTATTTCTTCTATGTTGAGATACGCCCAAGATAGTCACTCAAAATTGACCTTAAGTTTAAAAAATCAGGTTTGGCAATCTTGCGAAACCAAAGAAACGTTATAAATTGTCTTCGCTCGTGTATTGAGGAGTATCAATATATATAATATTGAAAGGATGGACATACAATGCATTACAATGAATGGGAAAGTTTTTCCCTACATAATAAACAATATTTTGTTTCGACATTTTGTCACAATAGTTTCAAACAAAACGGAAAACAGGGCAATCACAAATACATGTACCATGCAAAATGATGAGCTCACGTTACATGTATTAAGTCTAGGTTTTGCGTGGTATTTGTGACTGCTCTGTTTTCCAATCTGTTAGAACATATCTTCATAAAATGCTATTCATTGCAGAGGCAATACTTTTCTCTTTTCATTTGATATTCAATGCATGTCCATTACACCAATGTTAATGCACCTCAAATACGCACGGACACAGTTTTACGTTTCTTTGATTGCGCACAATTAATTTCGCCACACTGGCATTTTGGTGATTGTACTAGTTTCAAACACTTGTACATGTATATGTTGTCTCAGTCTTGTGTGTTGTGTCCTTAGTCGGAAGATAATCACTTGCTCTTGGCGGGACAGCTCATGGTAGCCATCTAGTTTCTGAGGTGCTTTAAATAGTGTATTTAATTTATTATAGTTTTTATTTCTGTGTAGTTAACTCTTGTTGTCTGGTTGCTCTTTCTGTGCTCCTAGTTTGGCCATCCTGTCTGCCTGCTCATTTCCCAAGACACCACAGTGTGATGGAATCCACTGCAGCATGATCCCCAGACATGGGATGTCCTCAATTACTTTTCGTAGCCTCGGTAGTTTGCCGGAAGTGATTGCCTGCAGTACTGACATGGCATCTGTTAGGAATACTACTTGGCTTTGGGGGTCTACCACATTCTTGATGATGTTTGCTGCATGTATTAGTAGAGCCTCTGTCTCTGCCCTGTAGTGTGTACAATGTCGCCCTGTTGGGACTGCCTCTGCTTGTCGTCGTCCATTTGGGAACTGTACGTACACTCCGGCTCCTCCTCTTTTCACAGCATCAGTGGCAGATCCGTCTGTATAGATCTTTATCCATGCTTCTCGTGGGTATCTTTCTTCAAGCATGGACAGGGTGAGGGACTTCTTGCTCAGGTCGCTGAGGTCATCTTTTGTGGTGAACATAGGAATGGACGTGTGTATAACATGTTTGTGTTTTTCTTTTCTCATAATGGTGCCTCTGGAGTATGGTTCAGCATGTTAACTGTGCCTGGTAGATGATCCTGTAGGGATTTTTGGATTTTTCTGCTTTCTTTGATGAAGTTGGATCTTTTGAGTCTTGTGGTGTTTGATCTGGCTGTTCTTGAGTGCAGTATATGATCCTCCATAGCTGTGGCCTTGGTGTACTGTATGAGGGCCTTGCATTCCCATCTCCTCTGCAGGGCCACTATAGATGTTGTTTGTTCCATCTTTTCTATAGAGGCGTTGACCTCATTGCTCCAGTGTACTTCCAAATGTTATTAACTTAAAAAAAATCAACAAATGAAGACGAAAGTGGTAAAAGGATTTAGTTTATTAATTGTCATGTATTTTTTTACTTAATTTTTTTGGGTAAGTGCTTTACGGCACTCGCCTGCATAAGGTCATATGAGCGCGCGGGATACATTAACATTTTTCAGTTGGTAGGAAATTTTGAATTTTGCCTGGGTGGCGGCCGAAGCCTACTCAATATATATATTTTAGAACACCGAGGGATCTTTAACGTGTGCAACACCTCCAAGATTTTTTGCCCTTGTCCGAGAAGGGTAAGTGTAGACCTTTCCTACCAAAAGATCAGGGGCATGGCTGAAAGACAGCACTAAGAAGGAGCCAAGGAGTAGCAGTAGAAAGGCTGCAGAAAGAGTCAGGAGCCCAGAGGAGGAGGAAAAGGAGGTGAGGGGGTGGGGGCAGAAAGAGGAGACGAAAGCAGACGATAAAACATTGCTAGAGAGCAGGAAAGGGGGTGAAAGGAAAATGTCATGTATACATTACAGTACTGATATAAAACAGAAACATATTCTTGATAAAAAAGATTAATTAAAACAATATAATGTGTATAATTTAAATCGAAACAGGCAAATGTTGCAAAGGAGAGGTTATAATAAAAAGCATGAACGACTGGTCTGCATAAAAAAACCTACAATTACTGAGAACCAGCCAAAGCTTGAAAGTGGAAGGAAATAAAGAGAAAGCTAATTATACTATAATGTAGTGACAGTGGAGCTCACTTAAACTGAACACAGTAAAATTAGAAAACGGTGGGTAGACCTAGACCATAAGAAAATAAAATCCGATTTTTTCCCATCTATTTGTTTTGAGCAAACTCTCTCAACTAAAAACCCGGCTAAATCAAAGAAAATTCGGAGGTCCTGCAGATTTCCGTTTAAGCGGACTCCAATGTATAGAGGACAAAAGTAATAAAACTAAATACTCTATACCACTCCAACTCTCCCAAGTTCTCTTTTGTTAACAAGAATGTTGTGAAAACATCAGATACCCCCGCTCAGAAGTGTTCAAATCAATTTCAAAAAATCAAAATAAAGTTGGACTAATCCTACAAGTAATACAATAACACTTCAGACCACTGGTCAACACTTTCTCCCTTCTAATGTTTGTTTAACTTCATGTAATAATAATCTCTGAACAGGTATGAAACTATGTGTAAAATCCAAAGTATGAGCAATGCCATCTGTGCAAATCGAGACAGGAATGTGTCTGCCATCACTGCTAATAGAAATCAATTATTAAATTGAAAATTACCTTTTTTCATTAAATGTAACTGCCACAATGATTTCAAGTAAGAAATTTTGAATTCCTTACTACATACTGCACATTACCACTTCAAAATATGAATTTTGCAAAAAGTTTAATTAATCATTGCTGGCATCTTTGGTGTCTGTGCCATGAAAGGTAAGCTCCCTGTGTTCTGATTTGGCTCGAGTTGTCCATGAGGCTGATTTTCACGGCCCATTCTAAAAAAGAATGTTCTTCAAAACAACTAAAGTAAGTATTTTTGATTTGATTGATCTGTAAGCTGTTTTTTAACTCACGTTTCACAAACATCTATTCCTGGCACCGTATGCAAGACAATTTTTACACGTATCATAATATAACATTATAGGAAAATTAGAAATTTGCCATTAAGACCAAGAACAACTGGAATTCTACGTTCAAAATCACTAAAAGTTGACAATGCTCCAAAATAATTAACACTGTGTCACAAAGTCATATTATTAGTTACACAAACAATGACAATAATAAAAAAAGAAGACAAAGGTATCATGTATAGGCTACTCCAAAAGTGTTGTAATAAGTCTTTAAAAAAAAAAATACTGAAATAAATGGTACTATACAGTAAATTGAGCATAAATCATCCTTTAAACTTAATACCTGATGTAAACGCAAATCCAGGGTAAAAGAAAGGGAAATTTTATGTAAAAGAGAAAGGTGCTAAAATTTACACAGTGTTGCAACACATGAGAAGAAGTTTTGAGTGAAGAGAAACACATCATCACAATGACTGTCATCTGGCGCTGGGAAAGAGAAAGACAGACTGATCGTGACAGAAATAAAAGAATGAAAGCAAAGAAAGGGAGACCTACCCAGTGGCGCCCTTCAACCACCAGCATACATAAGTAGGGGACACACAAATAAAAGAGCTGGGCACTAAAATATATAAAACAAAAGCCCACACTTTCAAGTTGACAAAGCAACAGCCTTGCACCTTTCTCCACTCACAAAAAGAGAACTTCTTCAAGTTTGTTGCTTTTCATGTGATAAAAAGACATTCCAGCCCACTTAGCTTTGAACCCTTACTTCTATGCACAACAACAGCTTGTAGGGAGGCATTCAAGGAATACAAATTTATACAATGAAGATTCATTTTTTCCACAAATATGTGTCTCGACACAGTGAAATCAGGCTTTCGTCAATGTTTGAGCATATTGAGTTCTTGGTATGATGTTGGAGCCTGTTCGTTTGCCTTGCTTTTGATGGAAAAAATTCCCATTTATCTGGAATAGATGTCAAGATATAAAAATTTGCAATTGAAGGAGATGGGGGGTCACCTCATGTCTGTAGTAAAATTACTGAGAAAATGGCGGCCAAAGTTTGGTGACTTCCAAAGCTTGAGAGTGTTTGGAAACTGCAAATATACATTATTTGTGCCTACTTTAATCCACATTTTTCAGTTAAGTTCATGCAAAAATGTATTTTTGAATAGACATAAAAGGTGTTGAACCAAAAAAGAGAATTTGAAAAATATTGCCCAATGGCCAGAAAAATGCCAGTTTCTTTGATTTCATCATTTTGGTGAGTGCCTGATTTCACCATGATGCCTCACATGTAGAGATATATAATATTATATGATGTATATACATATATAGACATATATATATATATATATATATATATATATATATATATATATATATATATATATATATATATATATATATATATATATATATATATATATATATATATATATATATATATATATATTAGATATCCAGGAGACATGCAGGTACCAAAAGAAAAAAAATCTTTAAAAAGAATTGAGATAAAAATGTCAAGCAATATCCTGCAGAGCTACTATAATGAGGGTCACAGGGGTGTGAACCTGAACAGAGCATGTTACCCTTTCATAAAGTAACTGGGAGCAGCCCAAAGAAATGGTGCCTGAATATAAATTTGTTAACTTTTTGTGGGTTTTTTTGGAATGAGCTGGATCAACTGGAAAATTGAGAACACAAAGTGCCAACCACAGGCTCACAAATTTCCCACATGTTTTGCTTGTTTTTCTTTGAATAACAAAAAGCATATCGGCACCATAACAGTCACTTGGTGCAGAGAAAGAGTAAGATGGACAGAAACAACAGAGGGAGGAGAGAAAAGAAGTAGGAACTACCACCAGTGGCACCCTCCAACCATCTGTTCACAAATTTCCAAGCAAGATGAACTTCCTGCAATTAAAAAAAAATATTTTCTCATGAGTACACAACCATTAAAAAAGTAATGAAAAGGATAACAAGCAATGCACCTGGTAATAATATCACAAATAATTAGTTTAACTTGGAATAAATGTACACTGAAAACATTCATAAAATTCTGCAAAAACAAAGGAACACAGCTTGTAACCATGAAGACACTTGATCAGATCTCTTAAAAATATGTTATATTCAACAAGAAAGGCTCATTCGCAAAAGATGCGTGTGACACTTCATCAGGAGAAAGCTATGACAAAAAACAAGAAAACTTTGTGTCTAAAATGAAAAATTCAAATAGTGGTGACCTGAAAATAAGGAGTAAATTTTGTACCCTTTAATGACTTTAATGACAGTTTCAAACTGAAATTACTTTCTTTAAATTCGAATTAATATTTCACATACAGTCAAACCCTGATATACCACCTACCTATGGATGAGTATGAAGTTGGCAGACCAGCCGGGCTGGCGGTATAATGGGATGGCATCGATTGCCATCTCGACTCATGGTAGACTGGAAGAGACTAGAGACAAACTGTGGTCAGTCTTGTCTCATATTTGCTAGCGCGATTGCAATGCACATGGGAACAAAACAAGTAGCAATCAATACCTTTGCAGCTCCAACAGAACTTTACATAAATTCAAATTGGAAATTTCTGCCGGATCTTAAGCTAAGCTTATAATTTGTGTCAAGGACACTGAAGACGTACAGTTCTTTTTTGTTTTTAAAAAACCCTATACTCATCATCTTCAGGCCGCCTCAGACCTTTCACAAAGACTTGAGCACGACTCCTCACAATCCTTTAGATCATTGAGCAGCTATCTGGCAATGCCAACAAGGTTTGACTGTATTGAACTTGAACTCCTAATTGTTGTGTTTTCAAATCTTCAATAATTCTGTTCTAGTCAAAGAAACACGATGTACATGATACTTAGATTAACAGATTCAGTTTAACTGTTTAATTAATAACATAGTTCTCATTCTCACAGTCATAACAAAAACTGTTCTCTTAGTCTTTTCTTTCAGAACCTTCTTTTTACCAATAATTATTTGGGCAACAGACTGAAGTTTGAACAAGAACATAAATTCACAGATCTTTTATACATAATATAGGCTTATATTCTTTGCTCTTCTATTACAAAGTACATGCTGCAGCTGAGTTTACATAAGTGGGGGGAATATTTTTTACTCTATTTAATGTAGGTGTTGTTTAATCCCCCATCGACACAATTTAGATCTCAGCCAACCTGGACTGAGAGGGATACCACATCCCAGCAGAAAGACTGAGATACTAGATAAAAATGTTCTCCCCACTTGGGAATCTAACTCAGGTCACCTGCATACAACAGCAAAGTGACTAACTGCTACACCACAGACACCAATGGGTGAGGAATACTAGAGGAGAATAGGGTGGCAAGAACAGCAGCATTTACTTTTTATGAAAAGGAGAGAACAAACTGCAACACAGCAAAGGAGGAATGTACACCATTAATATTACCCTAAATCACACTAAATGGAAACATGTTCCTAAATAGGAAGATGACGTTTCTTGTAACACAAGAACTCAAAACTAAAAAGCAGCAGATTTCAGGTAGTAAAAGCGTAAAAACTTATGGTAGGTTAAGTAGGTGTCATGCTTACAAAAATTTTGTTTCATTCTATCCGGTGTTAAGTAACAATAAAAGCTTTCACTTTCATACATGGCATTTGTTTGACAAGATACAGTGACTTCTGACAATGGCAAAAGAACCCCCCCCCCCCCCCCAACCATTATGCCTTTTACAAATCAATGACAATTGGTCACTGATGAAAAAAACCACTGTAAACTATAAACAAGATTGAGCTGATCATGAGTGAGATATCAAATCATCACTCCTAATATTTATCAATATGTGATATTGTGGAAATTCTGGTCATAAGTTTTCAACATATTTTTAAAACACACAAAAGCTTAAAATTAGCAGGAGGATATAAATCATTGTAGTAACCCTATTACATGTGCTGTCAACGGTCAACTTGCACTTATCAGGGGAGAGTCTAAGGAACAAGGATGCACCTTTAAATGTAAGAAATAAGTACTTATGATAGATAAAAAGACACAGAAAACTCTATATTTGGAAAGTTCTTTGAAAAAAAGCTATAACATACACTGAAAAAAAAAATTACGATTTTGACATTTCTCCCCTAAAATGTGCCGGAAATCTTGGAAACTGCCGACCCGATGAAGCCATTTTCACCGACTTGCAGAGTCACGACTGGCGGCGGTTGTAAGTTAAATGTCGATCTCATCTGTACTTGCCAGTAATAGGGTTAAGACAGAAAGCAATATTTTAGAGGACTTTCACCAACAGGCTACCACCAAACAGTCTAATGAGTCGGAGAAAAGACAAGAGCTGCACTACGACTTAAGACCCACTTTCTGTGTACACCTGGCTTTATGTTTGGACAGGTACCAAAATTAAACCTCTGTAGCACGTATTTGAAATAGTTTGATTTTAAAACACAATCTTAAATTGGCTGCCAAAAATCTAACAAATACAGTGTCGTACAAACACACACTGCCAAGTTGAACTCAGCCTCAAAAAGAAGCAAAAATAAAAATATTTGACAAAGAGTATCACAAAAATCAAAGAACTAAGTAATAATATTTCATCAAAAGAAAATACAGAAATTAGAGCCCTCGCTTTCCACAGCAGCAAAAGATCAATAATATATCGGTATCAGCAGAGTTATGGACAACTGGAGCAATAACCCACATTGAAAGGGGTGAGGGGGTGGGGGGGACTAAGCAGTACTTGGAAGACTACAGATGAAGATCATGGTACAGAGGTCAAGTTACAGACTTTCACAACAGAATTTGAATAATTGATGGAAATCAACAGTGGTCTCCTTCACAATCCAGGACAGATCACAGACCAAACAAAACATTCAAAGAAAAATAAATCTGAGTCCGAGTCTAGAATGCTGGCCATAAGGTGCACTTCCCAGAGCAGTGTTGTGCAACAATACTGTACGGGTACACAGAAACCAAAACAACATAAAGAAAACATCAGTCATCTGTGTTACCACTAAACAATGGTACTGCCCACAATCCCCAACTCGTACTCACACTGTACCAAGCCTTGGGGGGGAAAAAGGGATAAACATCACAGGTTTCAGTAATATAAACAAAGAGTCAACCTGCCAGCACTGACGACACAATATACTTATCAGGTTCACAGACAATGCTGGAAAGTTGAATAAAAATCGCACACAGAACTAACTACAAGTCAAGCAATAATAGATGACATAATAAAATAACATTCCAACAATTCTTAGCAAAGACTTTTTCTCTCTTTCTATTCATACAAGCAACTGGTAAATCTGGAAAAAGAAAAGTCATCTCACAGCCTTGGAAGACTGGGACTCGCCCAAATTTCATACTTTTCCCACAAAAATAGTTGAAAATGTGGTCCAAAAACTTCCCAAACATTGGTCAAATCAAAACAATAATAAGATTTTCGTGATCAGCGACCCAAAATTAGTCAAAATCACGTGGGGAACACAATTTAATGCCGGATTATCTAGTTTTTTGTATGTGTATCGTGTTTTGTCAAGGACTGACACTTTAAGGATTAAAAAACTGTACATCTAAATGGAAGTTTCATTACGTCTCGTCCACAGCCAGCTCCAACACTTTTCTGCCATTTCTGAAATGTTCTTGATGGCTGCCTTTCTCTTCCTTCCTTAGAGGCCTAGCTGCCCAGCAGTGTGAATGTTGAGGCTGCAACAAACCCTTGTGCACCCACTTCTACTGGATTGACCTTGGAGCTATAGCCCTCTCCTTGGAGTTGAGAAGAGAGATCTTCGTATTTTGTCAACTTAAATAGGTGCTATGCATCTATCCTACTTTCGTATGAAACAGTCAGCTCGATTAAGAAGATCTTAGCATCAGTTTCTGACCAGAGAATGATATCTGGTTTGAGACCTGTTCTCAAAGAAGTAATAAAGGCTTCAAATTTCACAGACTGCGGAGCTTTGTCGGGAGTTACAAATGAGCCATTCACAACAGATTGGAGAAAAATAAGACCTCCCCTCAGCACACTGGTAAAGATGACTTTATATAGTACAGGAACTTTCTTTGTCTAAAACAATCTCTCTGTCAGTTATGACATTTTCCCACTTTTTAAAATCATGAAAATGGGTTTAGTTACCAAGATGTTTATTAAGGTTGTGTTTAAGCTCTCTCACTCCATTTTACGGGGTCTTTCGCTCCCAATTCATGAAACCAGAGATAGTACAATTTATGATAATTGATAATGAATCCACACCCTTCCCTTTCTCCACAGCTCTCATCTATCACTTACAGCACTTCCACGCACGTTATGACCCCAACAAGAGGTAGTTCACCAGAAATGTAACAGTTTATCATACTGTAAGTTGAAGAACCTCCAGCAGATAACCTCTGTGCTCCAGCAGGTAGCGATGATGAAGGCAAACCTCACTGCTCCGACATGGGTAGGGACCTTATTGAGGAGATTGTGTCCTGACGCTGCAACAGTGGGGGTTTTGGCTTGATATTGTGCTTCTGCATGTAGGACAAGAACTGGTCGGGGATCTCTTCCAGGACTTCTTTGGCAAGCCGGGCCTGTACAGACACCACATCTTCTCCGTTGCGACCTAAGAATTCTCTCATCGGGACGAACTGCAAAGAAGGAAATGCAATACATTACATTTCTTGGTTTTAGTAAGCATATTACGCCACTTGCAACACAAATAGGTCATTCAAGTGCCGAAGACTATAGGTGTTACTAAAGAGTACTAGAGATGAAGATGAAGACGAAAGATGTTTGATATGACATCTCATCAGTCAAAGAAAAAGATTCTATATTATATTGCAAATAAATTATCTTTTCAATCATATTGAGAAAAAGGCAGGGGACAAAAACAAAATTACGCCCTATAGTGTTTCAAATTGCTTACTGGCAATGTGTGTATTTCAACATGACCAATGCTACTACCCAGACCTGCAACTCTATGATGAAATCTATCAATCAGGATGTCAGGGGGAAAAAATTGGAATTTGGTGAAAAAATCGGGATCAACGACAATTCACCAACGTGACTGCCAAGACGACTTTAAAATTTTCCAGGGGTGTCCATAAATATATCCATGTATAGGCCCTGTGTGTGTGTGAGTATCACATCAAGGACTCCCAGTCCAAGTTCTACCCCCCCACTGTAGGTCTCTAAAGACCTTGGACAGAAGCTTATTTTGAGAGCAACAGCAGAACAATGAATAATATTGATCATTTGTATGCCGCAATAGAAACAATTATCAGGCCATCACCGAAGAATTCTGAGTGCTAACTAATTAGATATTGAGAATGTCCCAAGTCAGAATGCCAAATTGATACTACTTCCATTATAGTTAAAATAACACGTGCAAGCAACGATTCATCACAACTTGGGGCAAGTTTACTACTAAATCAGGCATCGATATTTCGAAAAATAGTGCTCCGAGTTCCTGCTGACTAGTTTAAACGGGTGCTTCCCACAACAGAAAAGAAGACAGAGTAAATTTTTAGAAAAATCCAAAACAACAGACGGTACACAAAAAATCGGGATACACGCGATCAAAATCGGGAAAACCGGGATGCTTGAGATTTGCTGCAAAAAATCGGGATATCCCAATTAAATCAGGATGAGTGGCAGGTCTGCACTACCCCTGATATTTTTGCTGAAAAAAACATCCATGTTATCTGTAGGAGAAATTAAAGTGGAGATTAAAAGTTGAACAATGTTCCGCTCCAAGTGTTATATGGTTATCTTTTCTGAGAGATTAGAAGCCATCCCCGCCCCATCCACCCACTATGAATTGCATTTAAATCAGAAAGCATGAAAGTTGACTGAAAATTTAAATTGTTGCAACATTTTTTAGCTGATAAAAAATGGCTCAAACTCATTTATTTAAATGTATTTGTGTGGGTAGATCTATAAAAATTTGATGGAAGGTGCAGTTATTTTATTAACCTATTTGTTGCCTTATGGCGTACCTAGTACCGAATATCATAAAAATGCTTAATTTTTGGCTGTATGCCATACCAATTACGTCACGCAAGTTGGCAAAATTTCCCGCTCCTGGTTGCCTATATGACGTTACAAGTACGGCACACTAATCACCTGGCTCTAATTCTTCTGTACAGAGTTTTAGTGAAGAACTGCGCGGTTTCATATTCCGGAATAAAGGACGCACATATCAGTACCAAATTTGCTTATATTAACTTTACTGCTAGGCTTGCGAACGGTCGATAAACACAGTAAACACAGATCTAGGCTTACGGGCTGCTGCATGCTCTCATAAAACGTAAACACCAAAATGACTTTTAAAGGAAACTTTTACTTTTAGTAAGAGTTTTACGGCACTTGCAACACAATAAGGTCATATTGGAGAAAAGATGTGTCACAAGAGAGTAACATACACAAAAAAGGAGGAGGAGAGATAAGGATGATAGATGTTTTATAGGAAAGAAGGAGCTAACCACACCAGAGCACCCGCCAACCACCCACTTTTAAAAGAAAAAAAAATCATTTTTTGGCTTAGATTTGAAAGTTATTCGAAATTATGTGCAAGATTTGGGGAAACAGGGGATGAGAGGTGTGAGAAAATTGACACGATTGAAGATACAGGGTCCGAAATATCTCACCAGTGGGCTAGATCTAGACCACATGCGTCTACTAACACTGAGACATGAGACTGCTGTCCTGGGTAACGAGCTCAGCTGAAAATCAGTGCTGACAGAAGTAACACATACCTCCGGGCAATGAAAGGATTAATACACAATCAGGAACAGACCCAGAACTTCATTTTTATTGCAAACAAAGTTTATCAAAGCACAGACAGATAAACCACTTCTAAATCTTAATCTAAAAGACTTTTGCAACAATACTGCAGGTATTCTAAACCCTATCGTAACATCCAATAAAAGGGGATCTTACTACCTCTCTGGGGAAACCCAAGTGTACATGAATAATGCAGCCCGCAACAGAAAAAGAATGACAAAGCCACTTCAGAAACAATACACAATAACTTTAATTTATTTGTAACTCTTTTCTTTATCAAATCTTTTTTGAAGCACTAACCTGCACAATGTCTCTCTCTGCTACCCTGCCCCTTGAAGACAGTCTCACTTCATCTCCATCCAAGACTTCCATTGCTGCAAAAAAATAATGATCAAAGAAAAAAAGGTTACAAAATGCAACGAGAAAAAATTTTAAAACATAGGAGGTTCAACAAAATATGAAATGAGACCTTAAATCTCTTAGCACTTAAAATACAAGTATTCTCTCATCCAATGTAAAAGTACCAATTTTTTTTTAAAGAGTAAAGTACAAGATCTGACTACTGCATAAATAAGCCATTGGGTTTTCTCTGCAACAAAAGGTACCAATGAAATCTAAGACAGCTAATTTGGGAGTTAAATTTAAAAGACCCAAAGTCAAAAGGCGCATGATATAACATCTTTAGGTCTAGATAAAACTGGAGACAAAAGAAAAGTAAACACTTTTTTGTAAAGACAAAAGCATTAGTTTAATCTTTTTATAGTCAAAAAGATAAAACACATACATATATTGAGGAAATTGATTTTTTAAAAGTATGACGATGAGAAAGTGTCCTTTGTTACATGCAACACAAAGTGGAATATAATTTATATATAATGGCAATACACTGGTGCATCTAACTCACCATCAAAGTCAGCATCACCAACACCAATAATGATGATGGACATTGGCAAGCTTGCTGCCTGGGAAGAGAAAAAAAGAACAAAATAAACTCGCTTGCTAATAAATCCCCAGAGACAATTTCAGTACAAACACAATGCAAGGAGCTGTGTCAACCTCTTCATTGCCTTACCACATATGAAGTGTATGTTATGAAAATTTTTTTGGTTGGCTTTTTGCAAAACCATGGACGTCACGTAAATTGACAAAAGTTTGCCATTCTTGGTTGCCTATAAGACATTACATATATGTCCCACTAATCAAATGGCTCTAATTTTTCTGGAAGGAGATTTAGCCATTAGTACTGCATGGATTTGTATTCGAGAATAAAAAATGAGCATATTGTTACTAATTTAATAGTATTATTTTACCTCAAGGCTTGCAAGCAATTGATAAACACAGGTCTAGTCTTGCAGACGAAAGCGTTCTCTTGCAAAATCCTTACAAATAAGCAGCAGATTTCACATTTCGACAGAGATTTGCAAGTTGTTCAAGCTATGGGGAAGATGGGGATGGGGAAGGTGAGGAAGGTGCCACTATCAAAGACCTGGTGTCTGAATGTCATACGTGGGCCACAACCAAAGATCGAGTCCTGAACTGTTCAGAACCTATGGAAACTTGTAGACACAAAGTTTACAGATATTGTTAATTTAAACATCTTGTATCAAGAAATCGGGCAAAATTTGGACCAATAAAAAAATCTGGATTTCCAGAATTATCAAGAAAAAATCTGGACAATCTAAAAAATCCAAACTTCCGGATTTATTAAAAAAATAGGCACGTCTGATAAATGTTTGCTTCCTGCTCTATATGCCAAGCAATTTAACTTTAAGCCTGCAAGGTAATAGAGCCAGAGGTACAAGTTGACAATATCCAAGAAACCATGAACAGTGAAGTACCTCTCCAACAGTGGTGCTGTGCTGTTCACTGCACAGCAAGGTAACTGAAATCTGTTTACAGAGGTAAGAACATATCAGCGACTGGAGTCACAGAAAGCAAAGTGTGAAAAAATTAGGAAGGCAAGGAGGGAGGGGCAAGCTAGACAAGTGACAGAACTCCACCTTGTATCATCACTTCAGCTTCAAGCCTCAGAAACTTGGACAATATCCTTTGAAGGGTCTCTACATTTTTTCTTTACTTTACAAGGTTGTGATCCTACCTGTTTGATGACCCCTGAACCATTCAATTAAAAACAGCAGGTTTAGAAAAATACAAAAGTCAGTTTCACTTCAACATAGCACACTCCTCTATGCTATCACTTTAACAGAATCAACCCAGAAAAATCATTCCGAGACTCACATTGACGATAGCCTCTGTGGTCTGCGGCATGTCCGTGATGATTCCATCTGTGACTATCAGCAGAATAAAGTAGTCGTTGCCATCTCTTGTAGCTGAAGCAAATCTGAAGTGTAAAAAAATGAAAATAAAATAACATTGTTGAGAGTCAACATGATACCAGACCCATTTTTGCTGGGTCAAAGTAAATATTAGTAGAAGGACCATCCCACAGCACCCACCAGTGATCAAAGAAGTTGAAGAAACAAAAGCATGGATTCTTTTTCTTTCCAAGATAAGAATTTTTGTGCAAATTACTTTTTGACCCTCTCCAATTGTATAAAATCAAAATCAAAAATAAGGATTGGAATGAAGGATGAACGTTAGAGTATTGCTGAGAAATAACATGATGACAAAAGCTTACTAAGCAAAATTTCTCTCACTTTTTATTATCATTTTTTTTTCTTCACAGAAAAAACATTTTGGGGGTGATAATCTTGTTTCCTTTTATTCTTTACTCATGCACTTATTAATTGCTTAACACCTTGACTGCTAACCATACATACAGCCCACATGCTAAGGAAAATTCTACCTTGCGCAAGACGTCACGGGTCACAATCTTTACCCGACGATTGTTCACTTATCATAAGAGACAAATCGGTAAAACTTGGACCAATAGACAGATAAAAGAAGATATCAATTCATCCATTGACAAGACCTGCATAGAACAAGTCATAATGATGAAAGCGACTTGAAAGTACTAAAACTGAACAAGCACTCCGATTCTACATACTGGCTCTGTCTTGTACGATTAATTTCTGTGAGAAAGACAACACATCTCACTTTTTATTGATAACAAAACTTGTGATTCTTGCCAAACTAATTATCAATAAAAAGAAAAATGAAAAGATGGTTTTATCCAGAGACAAGACTCGGTTAGAACAAGCCATAACAATGTAGACAAATGTTAAGTACTGAGTCAAGCATTTCTAGTCAACGCCTCGGGTCTGAACGTTTCACATGTTTTGTGTCAGGAAAACAACACACCTTGCTTTGTTTTCAGCTATAGAACCCGTGCTTTCCATTTCATAGTCTATAATATATTGATATGATCTCATAGCTAGAATGATAAGCTTTCAATGGATGCCATTCTCTTTAATCAAAACTTAGTAGAAGCTGAGATATCAACGAAACAAAACACAGGTTTCAGCCGCCTTACGAGATACTTTTTTACAGCACTAGGCGGTGGAGTATCGCGTCATATGATATATGTTTACAGTGCAATCAATGGTTAAGATGAGTTCATCTTTTCTTACTTTACTTCCAAACATACCTTAGAGGGTTTATCTCTTTCCCATACCCACAAGTACCTTAGTGGGTTTACCTCTTTCCCTTACTCTCTTAATTTAACCATTTACCACCTAGAGCAGAGTTGCGCCGAGTCTATCGATTTGCACCTAGAGCGGCATTGTGCAACATTTCAATCACCGACGCCCGACACTGTTGTGTTATGCATTTCTGAGTCTAGGAAAAATGTCCCATTAGAATTAACTCAAAACGAGGTTATAAAGGGAAAGTACAATTGTTCTACTTTCTTAGAGTTTTTGAATGTCAAAATTGACCTAGAAATAATGTGTGGGTGAATTTTAAAAGAAAATTTGATGAAATGGAGGGTGAGAAGGATTTGGAACTTTGACAAATCCCAGAAAACTTTGAAAACACAAAAATTCAGCCCTAGAAGTAATCTTGACCACACAAAAACAACTTTTTAATTCGATGAAATAGATGGATGACAAATAAAAACCTGACAGTCACAACTAAATGGGAGTAATAAATAACTTGCCCATTCTGTACCACAGCGGAAACAGGCTTGTCGGAAGCGATATACTTTTCCTAACATAGCTGTGTTTTCCCCCACATCATTTTATAAAGAATTTTTTTAATGAATATTTTAACATTTAAAACCATATTATGTATGATATTTTTAGAGGATTATCTCCCTTTTCCTGGATTTCGGGGCATGCATCGAGATAAATCCGCAGGAGTTAAATGATTAATCAATCTTATTTGAAGAGCGTGAGCGTAGAAATACAGTTTCCTCGTTTATTTTCCCAAGTCTACCTCAGTCTACAACTTACTTGGCCACATGGTTGACAACAGGTGCAAAGTTTGTTGGTCCATACAACTGCACAGAATGCAAAGTCTTGTGGTAAGCATCAAGCACACCTTGCACACCTGAGCAGTAAGGGCTTTGGGGATTTCCATTCTGAGGGGGATAAAAGGCAGTCTCTTAAGATTATAATTCAAATAAAGCTATGAACACTTTAAAAAAAACAAAAAAAAAAAACTTACCAATTACTAGGTGTCCATGTCATCACACTCTGTCCACTAAAAAGCACATTCAGAGACCACAGCCTTTACTTATTATCGTGTACTTTAAATTATTTGACAATCACCGACTCAAATAAATGCATGAATGGATAAACCGTTCCACAACAGATGGTGAGCAACACACATCAAGCTTTTCTTTTCAGTTTTTAACTTAAATTCAATATATTTAAAAGTGTCACTAACATGTATTTGTAATAAATATTTGACAATCACAATAAACAAAGGAAATCCAGAAACTTATAATTTTGAATAACTTGCAAATCTAAGTCAAAAAGTGAAAATTTTCACCTTTATTAAGTCCTTTAGATGTTTATGTTTTGTGAGATCGTGCAGTCATTCTCAAGACTAGACCTGTGTTTATCAATCACTTGCAAGCCTAGCAGTAAAATAATGCTAACAAATTTGGAACAGATATACACAATACGAATCCTCGTTGTACTTCATATCTCCATACAGAAGAGCCAGAAGACTAAACGGACGTACACATAACGTCTTATATGCAACTAGAACATCAAACTATGAAAACTTCTGTGACAGCCATGGCAAGGCACAAAGCTAAAATTTATGCATTTGTGACGTACCAGGTAACAAAGGCAACAAAGGGTTTAAAAAACTAAAGAAAAAAAAAAAGAAAAGAAAAGAAAGGGAAAGACCAAAAGAATCACCCATATTTTTGACAAGCAAATCTCACTTACTGAGTGAACTCAAACAAACAACATACCAAAGCAAACTCATGAGACACAACACCATCAGGCGGAAGTCTTGCTCCGAATCCCAGGGCAGGAAACATCTTTGCCCTGATAAAAATTTAAAAAACATAGAAGACTAACCATATGGACTGGGTAAAAATGTTTGTCCAAAATGTGCTGTGACTCATTCGGGTAGGGAAAAGAAAATCCAGATCACATATTACACGACAACTTAACACAAAAACATATTTTTTATTCATACATTTCAAGTAGAATATAAGGAAAAATACAGAGATTAAAAAAATAATTGCCTATTAACCCTTCCAGCGGTGAATTATTTCTTAACTTCATGGTCCCTCAGATGCAGATTACTTTTGATTTGCTAAACTGACACACGGTAATGTCAGAAAAACAGTCATAAAACACACATCCCACTGAAGCTAGAAACTTGTATCATACATCATAACAACCACAAATGAATGAAGAATAAATATAAACATATATATAAGAGTTGGAAAAATTTTTTCTACTCATATTTACTGCTGTGTTTGTTCATTTCTTTGTGTGCTTTTGTCAGTGTATTCAGTTCAAATGTTCGTAAATAGGGTTTGTGCGGTAATCCATGGAACAATCAGGAGGATAATGTGTAAATTGTTCACAACTGGAATGTGTATTTCACCCTCTGTATCATTGATGTCATCCTCATATAGACTGTCAAGAAGATTCCGAGCGTTTTGATTCAATTGGGTTCTCGTAACAAAGTTAGATCTAGCGGGATCTGCCACTTTAATCACGCACAGATATTGTAAACAAACGGAGTCAGGATTTTCATCTACAAAACTGCCTACAATTCACAGCTTCCCACCTGGGGCGAATACAAACTAGGGGAACCACTCTCCTTTCAATTTGTAGCAGTCTGCTGTGTATAGGAAGCACAGGAACTTTGTGGTGAATCAGAAAACTTACCACCCTGGGTTAATACTGTTATCGCCACAATTATTGTAGCGAGCCCCGCTGGGGGACCAAAAAAGTCTCTGTGACTTTTGTCGCAAGCACCACTCAAAGGGTTAATAATAGTATTCAGCGCTAAAATTTATGCAACAAAGGGTTTGAAAAACACCCCCTAAAAAAATTAAGCAAATCTAACAAAAGCTTAACCATAACAAAGCGTGTCAAAGACCAGCAACACACACACACACACACACACACACACACACACACACACACACACACACACACACACACACACACACACACACACACACACACACACACACACACACACACACACACACAACCCTCCTCTCCTCCATGAAAGTAACCAATGCACTTTCTCTCAATCACTTACGTGTCATAGTCTTGAATAATATCACCAACAGACTTGATTGCTGTGGCATATGGGTTTGGTCTGTATGGATTCATGTAATGCAGGGAAGCTGGAGATTTTGGATCTCCATTAGAGGCTGTGAAATCTACTGCAAAAGTACAATGGATCCTGGTTCTGAAACATGAAAAAACAGGTTTGGGTCAAAAGAGATGTAAAACAAACAAGAAATTCATGCTTCAAAGATGTCACAGGAGGGTACATCCTAATAACTGCTCAGCCACTAGAGCGTGATAGTTTAATTTGAGGTAGTCAAGGCACACAATTTCATGAGTCAACAAAAGAGCATTTATTACCTAGCTGTGGGACCATGCGGAGCTATAGTGAAAACATACAGACAGATATGACGCATGCCAGAAAGGAGATGAAATCACTCATTCAGATTTATTCAAAATTTTTTTTTTTTAAACAGTAAAATTTAATTGACTTATCCAACCTCATGAACACCCTTAAAAACACTTAAATTCACAAATTAAGATGTTCCTTCCCCATAATTATGGAAATGAATAAATTTTTACAAAGAGGTCTTTCAAATCAAGTGTGCCAAATGCACTTTTGAATGTATCACACACAAACACATGCATGCACACGCACGCACACACACACACACACACATGCATGCATACGCACGCACACATACACACACACACACATACACAAACACATACACACACACACACACAACTACATACAATAATGAAAACCTTACCCTCCTCTTACATAGTCCAAGAATGTATACACTTTCTCAATTCTGCAAGACATAAGCTCCACCTAAGTAACAAAGACATAACATTCTTTAGTCAAATTCAAAAGCAGCATATCAAGTAAAGAAAAAGCTGTAATGTCTATCTATGGATAACTCCACCCAAAAAAAACAACATGGTACATGTAACTGAGTATACCGTTAAAGAAATCTTTCAAAAAGAAGGCAAAACAAACACCAAAAGGAGAAGAAAAAAATGTTCAATGTATAGTTTAATTAGAAACATATCACGATATGACAGAATTTTACTGAAAGGAAAAGTCTCCGGGGATTACTGGAAGCAACAAAATACACAGTAAAATGCAAAATTGGATAAGTAGTAGTGAACAACAAGTCAGTACAATAAAACACACATCTCAATGAGAACAGATGAGGAGAACAGGACAGTGGAAAGAAGTAGAAGGAACATATCACAGAAGACACACCATTAATCCGCTGCAAAGTCGTAAGGGGGGAACACTACATGTGTAAGAAAAAGAACATGAGATCACTTGACAGAGGGACAGACAGAGGATTGACAAAGCAAAGAGGACAATAAAATTAGCCCAACAGAAAGTCTTTCAAAACAAATGTATGAAATCTTGGGTACGGCCAGCTTGGCACAGTCAACTTAAATTGAGGCAAGAAAAATGACACAAATATTGAAATAAATGATCGATAGAAGTCTGTCGTGGGGCGTATCTTCCTCTGCAATATAAAGAGATTTTTCAAACTTTGTAAAAACATACCGTTCCAGAATTCTGATAACTCTTGCCTTTTTTCTGTTGCTTCTTGGGATTTATGCACTGAAAATTAGATAGACAAAAAGACCATGTTTTATGACACGTTTCAATCAAAGTTGAGGATAAATTGATTAATGATTAAAACTTTAGATCAAGCACATGTTACAGAAGTGATCCATTCATAAATGCAACATAAGTCAAAGGGATTTCCCTCCTGTCTATCTACAGAATCTCATAGCATGTATTTTTTTTTCTTTAGGTAAGACAAGAGAACTTTCCTATCTGAACTGAAAGTGTTTCTCACCACTACAGTCAACAACAATGAAAGGCAAGTACATGAGACCTCAAACAGTACAAAGCAAACAATGCCATTGTCTATCCAAAAGTGCCCAAGTCGTTCTTTTTAAGTTTTAAGAAAATCAAAGATAAAAGGGATTGCTCAAATCATAGCTCAGGCATGGGCACTTGCGATTTTTCAAATTAAACACAAGGAACCAAGTAATGAAACAAAACATAACTATTCTGTAAAGATGTCATGTCTTTATTCGAATAATATGTATGGAACTCAATGCTATAGAAATGAGATCTAATATTAGTAATAGCTTTGTCTAGAAAGTGATTTGAGCGATTGTGGAATGATGCAGACATGCAGACAATATGAACAATGTCTTGAACATATTCATACCATCTTAATATCTGTAACTCTCACTCACACATATATCCACCTACAGGTGCATCTCCCCCCCCCCCCCCCCCCCCCACACACACACACACATGTAACTGTTGGTGAGTTACACCCTATCAACACTATCTAGATCATTTAGGAGGTAGGCTGCTTTGACTCTGATTTTTCGGTAAAACTCAAAACCCACTGTTGAGCTTTATTTGGATCGTAAAACTTGTGCAAGGTCTCTACGTCTCCTTGCCCCTTCAGGGCAGTGCTACTGACTGAAGTGTCTTAAGGCCATTCCCAAAGGGGGGATATTAACATGTTCTTAAGAATGCACAGTAAAATTGTAAATGGGCTGATTTATCAATGTCATGCTCATACTGTGCCGGAACAACATAGGGGGAACTGCTGCTTTTTGTTTCCTCATCCTTGCTATCGTCACTTTTCCTCTACTTCTTTGATATGTTTGTCACTCTCTTGTGAACTGCTATTTCCAGAGTGCTTTGATAGTCGAAGCAGACTTTGTGCTGTTGAGGCTAGAGAGGTGAGCAGAGTAAGCCTGATTCCCCATTTGGACTTCTCTGTTGGCATCCACCCCTTGGCGCTCATATGACCGTATGCAGTTGCGAGCGCCGTAAAACCTTACTAAAGCTAAAGCTCACTGACCCTGCCAGTCAGGGCCACCATGTACAGTAACCACAGTATATACCACAGTCAGGAGAACTTACCTCATACTTTGTGCTAGCACCGGGTCCTCTGGACAGTTCTCTCAAAGTGGTGGTGAATACGCCAATAAAATCATGGCTGAAAACACCCAAAGTAAACATGACTCAGACATCAGACAAGTTGTCAAGAATGCATTAGAGAAACATAAAAAGGCGGGGGAATCACACACTGACCAGAGTCCATGGATACATTTTGATGCCCCCTCCCCCCAAATTCTTCCCCAAGAAGAATAGTTTTTGTATAGACAGCGTCTCTGCTTGTTTTTGTCTGAAAATTATCAAAACAAACTGTACGTAAAATTTGATCATCTGTTCTCATGTTCAGTAGACTGCACTGTTAGTTTAATTTGCAGGACACATTTCTGAAAAAAGTTACAATGAAATCTGTTGAGCAAAGGGTCTGTTCCAACCCTCAGAGGTATCCTCATAGTTGGAAATGTATAACATTTTATTTAAATAAGCTAAGAGTAAAGATACTTTCTTGAAGTAGTGTAACTGAAGACAAATCCAAATTTACCTCATAATCCGCTTGTAGATTTTGTCTTGTGATACAGATGAAGAAAAACCCTGTTTTAACTTTTAAGAAAATGTATAGGAATTCATAAAGCTTTACTCACCCTCCATCTGCATCCCAGTCATGACACTCCACTTTGATGGACCTAGTGAAAACAACATTAAAAATATTCTAGTTTCATAAGTGCACATGTGTAAAACCATGAGAAAAGATGAAATTATACACTGTTTATCCAACTGAAAACAACCAAAAATGATTTGAAAGTCATAATTTAATCACAATCACAGCTCTGACCTGAAAATTTAATGGAGAGATAAAATAATTAATAGTCAAACTTTTATCCCCACCTCCCAGGCAGCATTGCAACATTACCCTCGCTGCTATGCCCCCCTACCCCCACCCTACCCCAGTACAGCATAAGAACAACAGAAAATATGTGACATGAATATGATTTACCTTAGAACTAAATCAGATTTATACTGTGCCCAAATCATCTTGGAACAAAATACAGGAAATCAGTATGCTCCTGACAACAACACTCATCAATTAAGTTGAAACAAAGCAAATTTCCAATGGACTGTTGAGTAGTTTAAGCAGTTTTGATTCTCATATCTTCCAAGGGAAAGCATTCTAGTTCTGAAGACTTCTGAAGAAAATTATCTTTCTCCCTTACTTTCGGAACTCTTCTTGAGGGAAAAAATTTTCATTGTATATGTGTCACGGCGCGGTGGAATCAGGCACTCGTCAATTTTTTTACATATGGAGATATTGGTATCATTTGAAAGCTATTCATTTGCCTTGCTTTCATAGAAAAATACCCATCTATCTTGAATAGAAGTCAAGATATTTGCGATTGAAGGAGATAAGGTAGTTTGGTTTCGGTGGTAAAATTTACGAGAAAATGGCCGCCAAAGTTTGGTAACTTCAATAGCTTGAAAACTTAAAAATCACATATTTTGAGTCTTTTATCAAAGTTTTTCAATAAAATTCACCTGGTAATGTGTTTTTATATGGACATAAAAGGTGAGGAGCAAAAAAACAAAAATTTGATAAAAATTGCCAAACTGGCAGAAAAATGCCTGTTTCTTCAATTTCATTATTTTGAAGAGCGCCTGATTTCACCATGATGCCTCACATATGTTGGTCATCTCAATTGACAGAAAGGTTTCACTAGTTAAAGAACATAAAAGAACATAAAATACAAATCAAAGGAAAGCATGACTCATGCATTCTATCACAAAGTTGTAAAAAGCACAAGCTCAGCACATACCTGTCATAGTCACCGTTGCACAGAGCTCTGACAGACAAGGCAAATGGCCGCCAAGTTGGGTTCAATGTCCGCTTAATGACCTCTGTTCTGTGCACGACTGTGAAACTGGAGAGAGGGAGTATGTAAATAATAACTGAACCAACAGTGCAGATTTAATTATACAGTATGTTTTTACAATTTACATTCAAGTGACATTCTACATACATGGACTTCAGGCTTAATGAAAAGTCAAAACTGTAAAATTGAAATTTTGCTTAACTTGTATACAACGGTAAGTTTTGACGATTTACTGTTTACAAAAGCAAAATATTATTTCCTTTTCCTGATCTGCTGTTAGAAAGACTCGACATACTGAATTCATGAATATCAAACTAGACTTGTTGTAATTGAACACAGTGTGATGTGACTATTACTTTCTTCTAAACACATATTTTCTTACTACATTCATAATTCTACTAAGATTTACATCACTGCTTCTTGCAGAGCTCTTAACATGAAAGTTCGGCTGGTTGGAGCAGGTCAGGTCAGAGATTTTTAAAATACAAGGGTTTTCCCTGAGAGAGCACAAAGTTGTTAAGCAGCATAAGGAGGAAAAAGAAACTAACCCCTTTTAACCTTTGCCCCCCCCCCCCACACACACACACACCCAAGCCAAGAGAACTCAAATTCTGTACCTTAGCTCCCTTGAATCCACTCAGTCACAGACGACTATATTGAAACTATTCAAACACACCAACCTAAAAGTATCCCAATGCAAACTGACTTGGTTTATTTCAACATTGGTAGTCACTTACACACACACATGCGGAAAATACTGGTGGTGGGCAACAGTAAAAAAAATGCTGCCTAATTTGAATCTGCATTATTACTCAGCAATCAACTTTTCACGAACATTCAAAGCCCATGGGTTGTTTGTTTCTCTTCTGTTCAATCTAAAGATAACAACACTATCCTTATGTGATTTAATACAATTAAAAACATCAACAGACTATACCAACTGACCGTTGACTGTTACATCAAGTCTTATAATCGATGTGTGGTACAAATTTTCTCATCTTCTCTGACAAACTCTATCCAGGGTACTGTAAGTGGACCTTTGAAATAGCCTATTCGGTGTTTAGTAGCCTACAGTGTTGTCATTTTTTTTTAAACACTTAAAAACAAAACATACCTGCCATCTTCATTAGAGCGGGAAAAGGTGAGGAACGGATCAGATTTCCCAAAGAAATCTTTCTTGTCCAGTTTGTGCGCTCTGAACTGAATCAGAGCTTGTTCCTGTAAAAAAAAAGCCAAAAAAGCATACAAATACAACTCTTCCATCAATAATCCTCGGGAAAAACAAACATCCCACTGTTTTATGAATTGCAGCCTGTGTGTTATGTAGGGCAACTTACTCAAACCTAAGTTTGTAGTACAAGTCTTAAAATAAAAATCTCTGCCCAGTGTTACAAAAATACCATAAAGTAAAACATATTAGTATCATAACAGCAAATTAGAAGGAGGGAAAGGAAGAGGTGCAGTTGTCTCCACCTAAGATCCTGGTGCTTAGAAGCAAGAAAAATGCAGGATCTTAGACGAACGGGATCTTCACCGATTCATCAAGGGGAGAATTACAATTGGTAGAATGATCTCAACCTACTTTGAAATGAACTGATGTGACACCTGGGTCGATTTATGACTTAGAGTGAGAAAAGAGTGGTTAACCTTGATGACTAATCCCAATGGTATGAGGCATGTCATTTTCACTTATCCAATCCGGAGTCTAAAGATCTACCCATTGCTCCTACCCTTAACCTGACAGAAATTTATAGCTGTCCATCTCAGATTGAATTCCTTGCTTATGTTGTAACGTACCATTGTGTTGGGACTGCAATAAAATCTAGTCAGTGTAGCAAATTCGGAAGCACAACTGACAGATAAGAGTGATGGTCTGGATATCAAAAGCTTTAACGAGCTCAGTTTGACGTGATCCTGTTTGATATAGCCTTGTAGGCCTTTCCCACTCAGCAAGTCTTGTAAGTTCAGGTGGAGGGTTCAAATGCGAGTGCAATGCTTGTGGAAAACAAAAACGAAGATAAGTTCACATCTCGGCAAGATCCCGTCCGGGGTAAATATTATAAGCTCTCATCGAAATTAATACTAGAATTGTGATCACAATTACAAGAGTGGATGATCTGCAACGCAACGAGCAATACGATGATTGCAAACTTTCGTTACTTTGTTGTTCAGCTGTGATTGCTCAGACTTTGGTTCCATAAATTATGATCTGAAATGTGGGATCTTACCCAAATGTCCCTTCAGGTAGAGATTTCAGGGGTGGCCTTCGCGCAGTAAAAATTTTGTTTTCTTAAATCAGTGGGATCTTGCACGAACCGCAATCGTATATCACTGTTTTATAAAGACAGTAGAACTTAACGACATGCCCCTGCAAATGTTAAATAAGAACATCGCATGACAGCCACTGTGGTGTCTATATATCATATAATTCTGGTGGCCCAATCTTTGCAACACTTTTTAGAAGAAACCTCCCACTCTTCTGATTTCAAAATTTACATGAAAATAGGATTCAATATCTTAAAGAGCATGACAGAGTCAGAATTTCCTTATTTTGAGCTTTAAAATTAATAAAACTGTATTTTTCCATTGCAATGTATTGTTATGAAATACTCCAAAATTGAGTCATTGTTTTCTAATTGAACTTTTGAAAAATGGGAGTGTCCGCTGTTCAACCAAAGCTGCACAAATAAAAGCAAATGAGAATCCTGGAGAGGACAGCGGCAGTGAGTGGTTAGTGAGTTCAGGCTCACAATAATGTCAAGTAAAGATCTAGAAGACACGCCGTTCAGGTCTATGCTGAGGGTGTTTGCTTCTTTTCTTTCGTTTTGCTCAATTACTTTTTTGTGAACTTTGTAAATTCCCCAGTATTTGGGTTCCAATGCACTTGCGCTCCATTTAATATTTAGCATAAAAATTGCGAAAACCATGAATCCAGCAACGCCCAGGAAAATAAGCCAGGTATGCAGCAGTCAGTGGGGTGTGTCTTTGAATAACATGTGATAACCCTTGCTCAAACGCAGGACGCTGCACAATGGTAATGAGCAATGGAGGAAATAGAGGATGAATTGCCTGTTTTTGTGAAATTGTGTTGTGTATTATTCATCCATTTACCCAAAGGAATCAATTAAGTGGAATTCATTATTTTTATTTATATTTGTATTTAATAGATATGTGTCACGACGCAGTGAAAACAGGCGCTTGTCAATTTTTGGGCATGTGGCGTCATTGCTGTCCCTTAAAGCTTGTTTATTTGTCTTGCTTTCAATGAAAAAAAACCAACTTAATTATCTTGAATAGAGGTTGAGATATTTGTGATTGAAGAAGGTAAAATTAGTGAGAAAATGGCTGCCAAAGTTTGGTGACTTCCATGGTTTGAGAGTAATTGGAAAATGAAAATTTACACTTTTTGTTCATAATCAATGTTTTTTTTAGTAAAATCCACACTGAAATGTGTTTGGAAGGGGAGATAAAAGGTGTTGAGCCAAAAAAAGAAAAGTAAAAAAAAAAATTGCCAAATCGGCAGAAAAATGCTGGGTTCTTAAAATTCATAACTTTGAAAGGCGTTAGATTTCACCATGCATGATGCCTCACATATGTTCCAAAGATGTAGTGACAGGAAGACTGTTGTCAATTAGTCGCTATTATAGTGATGGTCTAGAACAATGCATGATTTATTAAGTCCAAAGCTCTAGGTTGTCATGCTACAGGGATGTGGGCAGCTAGTAATACATTTTCTATCATTTTGTACAGTACTCTCAAAATCAGTTCAAAAGAGAATTTTAAAATCTAAGACATGTAAATGAAAACAACATAATTAAGTAGTAAAATTGACCACAGTAATGGGAGAAAAAGAAAGCCACAGGAAAATGTGTACGATATACATAAAAAACAAAAGTCGTCTCACCTTGCAGCTACTAAGTTCCTCAGCTCCAACTGAAAAACAGAAATGAAGACTGTGACTTCCATTATTACTTTCAGCGCAATAACAAATGAGAAAAAAGAGTAGACAAAAGGAAACACACAAAATTCGGCTGACACTTGGGCAAATCTAGAGTTATGTTTGTCTTTTTTTTATTTTACAACTTTTAGTTCATAGGGTCCAAGTACTAGACCCAAGATGGTCATAAAAAAGAAAGGCCCCGCACTAAGGGATTCAGAGCATTCACTCTTCCAAGATAAGGAGTTTTGTGTGATAGATCAGCATAACACAGAACACGCTAACCCTAAGCCAAAGATGTTGTGGAGTATGTGCGGCACCTCATCAGCAGGAGACTCACGACACCTGTTGCTGAGGCAGTGGACTATCTATATACACACATACACATACCTCCCCCCCCCCACCGGTGGCCACAGAAATATGAGAACTAGAGGAAAATCACGACACAAAATCGCACCAGCAGACAACCCAGATCCGACCTGTACAGCCTGCAAAGAGGAGGACCAGACTATGGACCACGTATTACTGAAATGTGTCGCCAAATATCGTGCCAAAACACCACTGCCGGGACATTTCAGTGACCATATTCAGCACTTTTCAAGGACCCCGAGTGAGTGTGGAGTTCCTGTGTGCTGTTGGCATCGCTTACTGCTTATGACGTGACAGTGCCAGAAGGGAGAGAGAGAGAGAGGGCCAGAGAGTGCAAAGAATAAAAAGACCCTGACAGAAAGAAATTAGAAAGGATTAGGCAAAAACTCAGCCTCAATGCTTTCCCAGTAGTATCCTCCAAACACTCGTAACAAATAGAAAAAAGAAATAAATTTCTTCTGGCCCTGACCATAAGTTTGAAAGATTTGCCTATCTATTAGAACAAGAACAAGCTTACAACTGCCATTAACTTAGATGTATGTATAAAAAAAATTTGCTAGGATTATAAAACAAAAATGACAGGCAAAGCAATTCAAGTTCAAGTTATAGCAAAATGCTGACTTCTATTATACCAAACTAGTAACTGCTTCCTTTCATCTTACTTTGTGTAATTAAACACTTCCATCATTATATTTTTTTTATGACATGCATAAAACCATATTTAGTAACTGCAAGCCCCATTACAAATCATTGTAAAAATAGGTTGATCCAATAAAGTGACAAAACATGCAGGTCCCAATAATTAATCGATAAAACATATTCTCACAAATGACATACGGTATAAGAAATGCCAGGTTGAATAAAACAAGTCTGCAACACTTAACATGAACACTGATGAAATGAATTCACTAAAAGATTAATTCTTAAACCATACTCACTTATAATACTACCACTGTCTTTCTTCGGGCCTCTGAAAGTAGAAAAGTACACGTCTTGATGATACTATGGTATAGCAAATGATATTTAAGAAGTGTCTAATGAACTTTTTAAAAAAGCTAAAAGGTCACTGACATCTGTTTTCAGCTACCTTGTAACTCTCATAGCCTGGAAAGGCTGCTCCAAGCAGCCAAAGCTTCTTCCCATAATGACGAGCGGCTGTTCACAGCGGCCGGTGTTGGCCGGAGTGATGCACACAGATATGTGGCATTTCTCATCTACAGCAAAGAATCACATAAAACTTTGTACGAAGCTTCTCTAAAGGAAACTACAGTCCTTTGCTTTTTATGTTTATGTCTGTTCTTTGTCTTTAGTCGAAGCAAATGTTGTGAAGGTAGTAGAGCCGAATTGTAAAAAGATAATAAATTCCATAAAACTGCAAATCAATTCCGGGGTCCATGAGAAAGAGACCAAACTTTTAAAGCATAACTCATAAAATGACAACTTTTATTGTCAACTTATTAGGGGACACCTAAGGAAAAAATTCATTAAGAAATTACCAGTCTCATTACTTTGTTTTGAGCACGTTTTTTTTTTTTTACATTCATAAAATTCGTCTGATATCAACAACTAATTAGAATTATACCTAAAAATGTATTTTTCAATATTTCATCACCAAATACTTCTTCTGCTTTTTATTGACCACAAGTTAGCATCACAATTTTCTTTATTCATAGAAGAGTAACAAAACATAAGTAAGGATAGAAGAGAAAACAAATCAAAAGTTTCGGGCAACCGGAAATAAAGAAAAAGTAGTGAAAAAGGTCAAGCTAGTGGCACATCTCTGCTATTCAGTGTAGAATTTTAATTTTTTGAAACATGAAAACAACTACCCTATATCCTTTTTATAAACACTTACGTCAATCTTTTATTCAATCTGTTTGAAGAAACTACTTCTCCAAGGGTGCATTCCATTCTGCCAAGAAAGTCCTGCAGTTAAGAAAAAAACAACAACAGGTGAGGGTCAACTGGTACAAGAGTTAAAATCAGCAAGAAAAAGGTTGCCAAAGTCTGGTGACTTCCAAAGCTTGAGTGTCTTTGGAAACTGGAAAATTACATTTCAATGCCGGTTTTTTTTTTAAAGGACATAAAAGATATTAAGCCAAAAAAAGAAAATTTTAAAAAAAATTGCCCACCATCCACAAAGTACTGTTTTATTTGATTTCATTGTTTTGATGAGCACCTGATTTCACCACACTGCCTCACAAATATATATATATATATATATATATATAATGTAAGAATAGGTCTAAAATATTTAGTAATGATGAACTGTAACTTCTTTCAATTTTTCATTTTTCTTTAAGTTATGACACACAAGTTAACATGAAAGTGGTTTAGATTCAAAAGGTTAGACGCACAAACCTATGTATCATGGAGAACTTTTGAGGCTTCTCTTATATTTTTTATATTAGAAAATGTTTTTAAACTTGCAAATAGTAAGACAGTATAACTTTTGAAACTAAAATCACACAAGTCAACCTTTACCTGAAAAGTGGAAATATTTGCTACCTATTCACCCTCCTGTCAAATAAAGCGATTTCTTTGGACAACATTCAATCTTCTTCGTTAAAGAAAAACACCCCGACAACAGTCTCAAGAGCATAATAAGGAAAAATAGAGATCTTAATAAACATACTCACATGTTTCGAAAGGTCAGAACTGGCTGAATCCACATCATACCTAAGCAAATAGAAAGTTGTTAGTTAATCACAAATGGAGGCAGCAATAGATAGCAGTCCAAACAAAACAAAATGGTTAAAAAAAACATCAACACCAAAAAGGAGAGTAAATGCCCAAGGAGTACCATGAGGTCATTGCTCTTTTCTCGATTCTAATGTTCAATTCACTCTTACATTATCAGTACTGAACAATTGTAAACATTTTTATTCTATAAAGTCAAGAGAGCAATGAAAGAGTAATACAAGTATCAACCAACAAACACCATTAAATTGAAAATGGAATGGGGACAGAATAATAAGCACTGTCGAACCTGTCTAAGACAATCACCAGTACATATGACCACTCCCCATTCCCCCTTTGCTTTTTTTGTCCATACATATACATTGTCCAAGATGTCAACTGTCTAACACAACCACTTTTCTCCTCCACAAGGGATGAACCTTACAACCCCAACACAGCCTTGTAATGAACGATCAGAGCCTTCTTATATAATATAATGCATTTCAGACAAATCCAAAACCATGACAGCTGAACAAGAATATGTAATCTGTATTTACACCTCAAACTCAATACAGTAGTCTCCACCTAAGATCCCACCGCTTATAATCCCGGTTCACTTAAGATCCCATTGTTTTAAGAAAACAGAATTTTACTTCACAAAAGTCGCCCCTAAGATCCTGCTCTGAAGGTCTACATTTGGCTAACATCCCGCATTTCAGATTATAATTTACAGAACAAAATCCTGGCTGGACACAGCAGACTAACCAAGAGTGAAATTTGCGATCATTGAACTGCCCGTAGTGTCACAGATTAGCCACTCTCGTGAATGTGATCATATGTCCGTTGCAAATCTCTATGAAATGGTACTGTTTGCCCCAGACAGGATCACACCGAGGTGAACTAGCCAACATGTTTGTTTTCCCTAAACATCGCACTCACATCTGAGACCTAAACCAAAACTTACATCACACTCTAGGCGGGACCACATTGAACTGTGAACTATTCCTTGACCATTGCAGCAGTTGTCTCTACTTTCAAATTTGCAACACTGAGTTTCAATTGGTGTGGTCACAACACAATGGTGCACAATGACAAAGGCGGGTGAACTCGGTCAGAGATGGAAACCTATAAATTTTGGACTGGTAGGGTAGAGGGGAGGAGCAATTGGATAAGCGTAGATGTTGAGACTCATGATAGGATAATAAGTGAAAATGGCATGCCTCATGCCACTGTGATTGGTAATCAAGGTCGACCACTCTTTGCTCGCCATAAGTTATAAAACCATCCAGAGGTCGCGTCAGTTCATTTTAGAGTAGAGAGAGACTATTTTACCAATTGTGGGCCTGAACATTGGCCACCGTGGATTCTTCCCTTATTGCGTCAGTTAAGATCTCGTTCATCTAAGTTCCCACATTTTCCTTGCTCCCAAGCATCGGAATCTCATGCAGAGACAACTGTCCACGCATTTCAAATTTGAATATTTACTCTGTGAATTTAAAGGCTTACATCCCAAACTTGTATACTCACGTCGTTAAATCTGAATACTTACACTTCAAACTTGAGCTTTTGTGATTGCTCAAAATAGTACTGCATGACAAACTTCTTCACAAAGTCAGGGTTCAGGTTATTCCATATGATCTCAGTTCGCCCAAACTGAATGGTAGACAAAAGAAGAGAAAAATAAAGATAAGGTAGACTAAAATCTTACACCTGTTTTTCTGCAAACAAGGGAACCAATTTTTAAAAACCCTTTCACTTGCCTTGTCCATAAACTTAAAAGATCCAATTATTAAATCTAATGTCTCTTAAAAGGAACTATAATATTTAGTGCTTTTACATAAATAAAGTTAACAAAATTTCAGAAGAAAACAAAGGAACTTACCTCTCTCCAACCTCTAGATGATTTGTCTTGAATGAACATAACCGCAACTGAAGGGAAAAGAAAGAATCAAAGGTAAAACCAGTGTAAATGTAAGTCAAAAGATAATAAATCCAAGACACATTCCCTGAGCAAAAGATTTTATTTTCATTTTGCCACAACAGTCAAAACACATTCGCATCACTTCTTAACACCTTTGACAGTATTTGAAATGGTTGACTGTCAAACAATTTTTTAATTTAAGTCTTTTAACTGTGACTTCATGAATCCTCAAAGTTGCCTATCAATGCCACTGCTTCCACTCCACCTGAGCAGGTAAAAAAAAGGGTTGCTATGCATTGACAAGCCAGATGACAGTGATGTTTTTAATGTCATAAGGATCAATATGTAAATCTATTTGTCCTGAACTACTTTATGAAAAAAATCTAATATTCTGTGAGGACTGCTTAACCTTTGAAATATAGTGCTCGTCCTGGATACAGTTCAAGCTGGCATATTTGGTGGACATGTTTTTATTCCGCCACTTCAAAATCCCATCCCAGATCCTGAGCAGAGGTAAAGTAAAGAGGACTTGGCCTTAAGTTCTTTGGAGAAAAAGGTCAAAATTTAGAAATCCAGTGGACCTATTGGGCACAATAAAGACACTGTAGCAGTCAAAAGTCCAAGCTGCATTGTTGCATGCCAGCTCAGAGTTTAAAACAAACTTGAGGGATCAGTAATAGTTAAGAATGTCTTTGAAAATGACATAATGCCGCTGCCTGACTGGTAAGGTACATTTCACCACGGCATAAGCAAGAGAGGTTTGATGAACTTACAGTAAATTATTATTAATGAAGTCTTATAATGGAAGATGAGGATGTGGAGAAAGAAGATGAGCAGAAAAAAAAAGAATACATTATATGTGAACAATGTGTTTTGTTACCAGCGATATAAAAGTGGTGGAGAGTGGGTGGTGTGTGTGTGTGTGTGTGTGTGTGTGTGTGTGTGTGTGTGTGTGTGTGTGTGTGTGTG